>NC_054066.1:13772423-13923794 GCF_017639655.2 Falco naumanni | reverse complement strand
AACACCACACTTGTACTATAAGGTGTTGAAAGGCCTGGCAATCAGAACAACAATTGACAATAAATACTAATAACCGTCAAAAAGAAAATAAGTGTAATGAGCAACCTGTTCTGAGAACTTATATATGTTACCTAACTTAAAGATAACACCTTTTTATCTCCTTGCCTTCTGTGAACTGGATCCCTATTGAAATACTCTATTGCCAAGTACTCTATTGCCAAATGTTAAAAGATAGATTAAATAACCAATTACACAACATATGTATGGCTATCCAGCAATGTTTTGTAATTGAAAGTAAACACTTTGTTCTACCCCTAAGGATACATCAAAGTTTTAAGTCAGAAAGACTGGATCAATTGGTGTTCAAGGTTGCCGTATAAAATTCAGATTCAAATGCATTCCACACTGCTGGAACCGCTACGTACACTTCCTCTCATCTTTCAGTATAACTAGCACTTTCTGCTTCCAGTTGGATCCTAAGCTAGATCCTAAGATGGTCCTAATCTCAGCACCACTTTATCTCACTAACTTGCATTATTTACCATGTCTGTTAGGCACTAAGGAGCCATGTTAACTGACCAGGTAAAATCATTTGCAAGTTCTTTCCAGGCCTTCCTTAAAAGAGTCACGAGGACAGCACACCTGCCATTGATATCGTACCACTTATGTTGCTTTACAAATGCAATGCATATGGCTTGAATCCCTCATTAACACGGGGCATGAAAAAAAACATCAAAAGCAATGAGCTATATTTAAAAATTAGAGTAAGGGCAGAGTCTGTGTTTGTGAGATGGTGATGTTTGGCTCAGACTTGGGGTCAGCTTCAGAATTTATAGCTGAAAAAATGTCTGCAGCCTCCTCCAGGGGAAAAATGCAGACAGATTTCAGAAGCTGCAGTGCAACAGATCTTACATGATACTTTCACAGTAATACAGGTAATCAGAGGGCTAATATTGTCTAAAATACTATTTCTGTAGTCCAGTACTGAAATAAACTGTTTGGACATCATTAAGTGACATACACTTCTTTACCCAATCTTACCTTCTAATAATCTTGGACTGAAAAAATGAAATTGTCAAATTTCTATTACAAATTTAACTATGAGCAACTTCATCATTCTAGAAGCAAAACACCTTTGAAAAGTACAGCATTTAGCATAGGTGCCTTATTACAAACTCAGAGCCTTATACAGAGCCTGGCCACTAACATCCTTTGGGTCCCCAAATCCCTTGCAGGTCAGTCAGGAAATTTTGACTCATTTTTAGAAGTATCACCTACCGATTAAATATTGATGTACAGGCTGGGCCATTTATTGTAAAATCCTTTGGACTCAATGGCACAGATCTGAAATGACTTTAATAATTCACATGAGCATGCATTTTATTTTGTACTCATTTATTCTTGGCATTTTAAAAGGACAATCTTTATCCTGCTCAATTACAGAAAACATGAAAATACAAACAGACAGACAAACAGATCACCATGACAGCACAAACTGCCCTACATTCACAGCCACTGCAAAGGGCAGTTAATATAAATTTAAATGATGCGAATGTCTGAACCAAGAAAACCACCATGCTTATTTTTGGGGAAAAGCCTGTGAAGACAGGCAAGATCTGATGGTCACTAAATTGAGACTTTAATGAGCCAAAAAAGGAAGCAAATTTGAGAACCATTCATGGATAATCCTACAATTTTTTCAAACAGTAAGAGGCCCTGTTCTCCACAGCTCAGATAGCACAGGAAGACTGGTGGTTTCTCTTTTTTGTTGCAGTGATCTAAAAAGCTAGAACAGTGCCTTTAAAAAGCTGTGCCAGAGGCTGTATCTCCTCTCATTGCATTTACCCTTTTAGTGGACTTTTAGGCTTTGATTGTCACGTGCAGAGATAATATCTGGATAAAAATAAGAAGAAAGGCAAAGTCTAGAAGTGGTAGAGAATGAGACTTTTCTGAGGTATATCTGAAAAAGAATTTATATTAATGAAATTATAATTTTTTGTTGGAAAACCAGAAATAAATTTGGAAAAAAATTCACACAACCTGAAATTACTTAGCAACTTGATATCAACTGTCTCCAGAATTTTCTAACTTCTGAAAAAGTTAAAGAGTTTTAATTCAGAACTGATTTCTTAAGAACAAGATGACTTTTAAGAAAGTAATATTTAGCAGAACATGGATGATGTAAAATACACCTTTTGAAAATAGTGGTATTTCTATTTCCTTTCTACAACTACCAGTTCTTTTCACCAATAAAATTATTTCAAGACCTGTAACACGGAAGTAGACTTCATAAAATACTGGATTGAAGTTGTTTTTTTGGGCTTTTTTGTTTGTTTTTTTTTTTTTTCCTGGTAGGAATAGATTTACATTCCTGCAGTGAGTATCTCTATCCTCCTCCTACCTTACTGAAGGTAGAACCTTTTCTACTATACAGGGAACTTTTACATAAGTACAAAGATCGTGGATTACTTCTTTTCTGAGCAGGTACATAACAGTATCTCTAACAATGTGCCTTTTCCTGTATCCTCAGAGAGACAGAGGAAAATAATATAATATATAGTTTTACAGGAATCATTATAAGCTTGAACAATTGTGAAAATAATATGTGAGGAGGTAACTTCTCCATCAAACAGGTTTACAGAGTAATTCCATTAAATGTGATTGGGAACAAAACTATTGTTGAATATATGCTGTTGATACTGTGATATTTTCTAGAGCCTGGAAGTAAGTCAGTTTTACTTTGAGTTCTATACTGACATCATAATCCATTCACACAGGGGTCCAAAAAGGGATATGTGTTCTCATATAACTGTCTAGACACAGATATTATGCATTGAATATACAGTTCTATATTGACTTACTTATAAATTATTTCTCAATATAAGTAAATTCCTATCAGCTCAAGAATGAAATCACTTTGCTTACTTTTCCTCCACCAAATACCAGGGCTCTGTCTAAATGTATCCAGTTCCATTACTTGACTTCTACAGGGTCTTCTTCAGAGCTGTCATTAATATATTAAAGCCACCTGAAGCCAATTAGTTATGTAAATTATGTTTCAAAAAGAAACTAACAACACAGCTTCATCCAGCTTTAATAATGTTTCAGGACAAAAAGTTACATTATCTTCTACTTTGGTCTTTCATTTTAGCATAGCCAGTTTATCTCCATTAAATAGTTTTATAGTTGATATACTATAGTAGCAAAACCTCTATTGCTTTTGTGCTAAATAAAAGAGATTCTTAATCCATTATTTTAAATATTTAACCTAAAAAGGGACCTTCAGATATTCAGTATGCCATTAAACACTGATTTGTCCTGTTTCTTTGCATGACAGCCTACTACTTGTTATTTGTTCTTTTTGGTACTTTAACCAGTTACCGAGAAAGCCCACTGACCTGGTAGCATTTAAGGGGAAAAGGAATTTGAGCATTCTATTTTATTAATTATCTACTAATGACACATTTCTCTTCTCTAAAATATACCTGCATTTATAAAAGGTGACAATTAAACCAATGCTCAAGTGTTTCAGAATCATACTGTGTTACAGATGCACATTCATTCTTTCTTCACTTCGTTTCCTAAGCCTTGTACATACAAGGTCACTGCTGAACCTACTCACACAAGCAAGTCAATGGGAGTACTAATTTGCAAGATGAGTACAAGTTTGCACAAAGATGTTCTGATCAAGAAAAAACAAATACATTTTAAGCTAATTCTGGTGTTCCTTCTGAACTCTAGAGATCAATACCCTTAAAAAAAATCACAAGCTGAGTTTAAAAAATGTTGAGCACCACCCTAGAAGCTAACTAGAATCAAATTCAGTCATTAATGGAAAGTTCTAATATATCAGATGCTTCTTTTATTGTTGTTTGCTTTGTATTTTGCATCCAAAATGCATAGTCAAAGCCCTCAAGGCAACGCTTTTTCACAAAATTGTATATACATTGAAAAGGAAAAATGCGATAGAGGGATTTAGGAAGCAATGCTTTCTTTGTGGGCAACATGCCAAACTTAATTGCTATGCTTGCCTGATTTGATAAGAAATAATAGCTACTGAAGGTACCTGATAGCAAGTGGCCCAGATGACAGTATCTAAGACTTTCTTACAGAAACTTATAAAAATATTATTTGCCATGAAATAATTTTATATTAAAAATTTGAAAATATGATCCATCAATATCTTACAAATATATCTGATTTGAATCACTTAAGTTTAATTCACCAGTTTTGGTGAGAAATAAAGATGTTTGGAATACAGATGGCATATTTTCAGAAAAAACCCCACCATTTTTCTCACTAAAGACAACAACACAAACTAGAAGCATACTAAATTTTGGAAAGTCAATTATTGGTGTGAGATAATTCACAGTATTGTAAATGGTTTTACTAATTGTTATTTATTTCCACTAGAAAAGCTTCCAAATATATGTTCTACATCTGCTTCTAGGACCTGATTCAGTGCCAACAGAAGTTTAAGGGAAGGTCCAAACTGATTTGGATGAGTTTTGTATCAAGAATTCATCTTCCATTTCAGCAGAGAAATATAACTACACATGCGATCTTGCACATAATACCCTTCGTCTAGGAAGCCACTTCCCTAATATCATGGATATATATTGAAAGCAATTAATCACAAAACTAATCATGTTCCTCCAGTTTTCGTCCTCACCACCCATATATTTATAATTAGCAAAATGGACAATGACAATTAAAACAAAGTGAATTCAAACACATCCTGTAACTCTATCCTGAGGCCCCTCAGACTATGAAGGTGAAGAGGGTCATTACACTGAGATTAGATTATACTGGAACAAAGCCATGTGCTTGTGCCTTCAAAACACAAAGAAATTAAAAGTTGCAGAATTCCAAGCTCTTGCATCAATTGCTCCTTTTTCAGAATAAATCTCCTTTAAATGTTCTGTTTGATATCAAAGGGCTGAAACCAACAGACCATAATTAAATTAAGATTTTCATTGATCTGTGTGGTGCTGCTTCTACTCAGTGTTATATTCATAAACACAGAGAGAATTCTGAAATGCCTGGCTACTATTAATTAGTTATGATGGGTATAGGTTCAAATAATCTCAGAAATAGGCCCAGTGAGTCAATAAAACTTGACATTTTAGATAAAAGGATTTTTGATGTGATAAGAATGCTTGCTTAAGCACCTTCAGATGTGGTCTTCCTCAACTGAAATCTATGAATAACATTGCCAAGAGAAGAAGTTTCAGATCTGTTTCTCACACATACCTCGCAGAATTCCATTCATTTGGCAAATTTCAGATTAGAAATTACCTTCTATTTGATCACAGGAAAAAACAACACTTGCACAAAAAAGTAGCAGAAGTTCTTCTGTTCTCAAATCACATATGCTATGTTTCCAAAACCTTTATTTCTGAATAGCCCTTTCTTTGCTTGCCTCTTATCTGCCCAGGCACAAGCTGTGCAGAGATTGTGAGGACTCTCAGGCTTTGCAAGGGAAAAGACCTTGTCCCTGCACTTGTGATACTCTCCACCCCTTTCAGTGCTGTGATTCCAAAGCGGTCCAGCCGTGTTGATATATGGTCTGCAGTGTTTTAAAACATTAAGTTAACGTAGGAAGTTCATACATGTGTTGTACAATTTGCATCACTAGTCTATGTTGGTAGATGAAAACAAATGTCAGTACATTAAAAGCTTACTAGAAATTCACGTTTAGCATTCAGAACTAGTTAGGAAAGTAACTGATTAACAGTCTTGTAGTCATGCAGAAAGTCTTTCTCCAGAGCTGTTAGTTCAGCCCAATGCAAATGATTGAGCTGGTCTTTATTTAGTACCTGCTGGAGCCTGGCTACCCAAAATGATAAACCAGTTCTAGCCAGATGATTTACTGCTTCTGTTGCAGCTGTAAGCATTAGTTACAGAAATGTGGCATGTAAAAAATGTAAAATCAAAAAAGTGTCATTGCTCTAGTACTAGCAAAAGAACTGTTGCTGTTATTCCATCAGATTGCTGCCTTTAAGAGAATTAAACATTGACAACTTTGTTCGCTCCCTATTTAAGATGACTGAAGTCAGATTATATTACCTCCTCTACCTCCATCTCCCTGTGCAATATAACTCCCAACCAAAAATAAATCTTGAAAACATAATTGATTATACAGGACAATTCTAGCTTTCATTTTCAGTTAGGAGCTGAGGTGGCAGCCTGGGCAATGCTTATGAATACTAAACAGCCTGTGATTGACTTTACACAACTACGATGCCAACCCTGTAACACACTGAAGTACATAAAAAGTAGAAAATGCAAAGTCTATTTTAAATTATATGAAGATGAGCACTGTATACTGGAAGAAAAAGAATTAACCAATTAATGTCTATTATCTCAAGATTCAACTCTCTTCTAAAAGCTAGTTTCCTTTACATTTTTTATCTTATTGACAACAACATTACTCTGAGGGAAAAAAAAAATGAATCCCAAACTATTTAATCATGTTTTAGACATTCTTTCCTGGTAGATAATTGCTTTATGTCCAGGTAATTCTTCTTAAAATCTCGTTATCAACACTGAAATATTTCTCCAACAAAAGTCTAGTGACACCTACATGGAAACATGAAAAATTTTACTCTGTCACAGATAAGTTCTCACAACTGCAAATTTAGGCTTGCAATACATTTAGGAGTTTATATGGAAATGCTTGAGGTTATCAGCTGCCCAGATTATCTGACCAGAAGTGAGCTACTTGTAATAACTTTAGGGTAGTTCAGTGAAGTGGATTCTGCTAATCTTGCAATGAAATGCTGAAATAACTGGTGGGATAAATGCAGTTAAAACACTAATAACAATTTAGTATTTCCATTTCATGCTAAATTTCCTTATTTTGATTTTGATTTTCCTCCCAAGTGGCAGAACAGGCTGAAACTTACTACAAAAATTAAAATTACAAGCAACTTTTTTCCAGGGAATATATAAACGACCTTGTTGATATGCTTTATTTTGACAAGTTGAAAACACATACCCTTTTTTCCCTCTAGTTATACAATGGAACATTCAAACTGACAACAAAAAAGTCATCTGTTGCAGCAGTGCTTCATGAAAAATTATTGAAATAAACATGATCCCTCAAAATAGTTAAATTTCATCCAGTTAGCACTCTCTGATGCAATACATTTCTCTCTAGTTTGAAAAATTTTTCAGGGAATGCTTTTTGTCAATTATAGTCAGAAATAAAAAGAACTAGCTGAAATAGTGAGAAGTCCATTTAAAACTACAAAATATCCTCATGGGAATTCTCGGTTAAAGTATCTAGACCCAAATATACCCTTTTAAAGAGACTGTTCTTCGCCATGGAAATGTTTAAGCATATGTGTGAAAGGAAGAAAGTATTATTTAGGCAAAGGAAAAGTAGACTGCAGGAATGGATAAAGCCCTTTCTAACTGAGTGCAGTCACAGCTTCAAGGAGCAGTGTGGGATCCCCCTCCTCAAACTAACAGAAGTGTCAGGAGAAGGCACTAAACCCCTGCAAGTTCCACTGGTGAATCCAGGCGTGAAAAGACTGGAAAAACTTGTTGACAATAAAAATATCTTAAAAAATGAAACATTTCCACAAAGTAAGCTAGATCATTATGTCAATGAGCTTCAGTTACTGCAAAGACCTTATAGGAAGCAAATACTGCATCACTATCCCCTAATTCCAGTTCCCATTCTCACATCAATGCCTAGAGAGGATGGCATGCGTTACCTTTTGCTGATTTCCACCAAACCAATAAAATTGCTATTTTTTCAGTGAACAGCTAAGCTACAAAAACCCAAAGGATTGTTTCCTTAGAGAAATTATATGTGGTTTGGTTTTTTTTTTCCTAACATTTCATTTTCTCGGAATTGTTACCCTGGAGACGAATACAAAATATACTGATTTTAATCCAACAGAGACTAAAATAAAACTTTAAAGTCAAAAAGTTTTCTCTTTTATTTTGGGTCGGCTTAAGGCTAAAGCTCCATTCCCTAAATCAGTCAGAGGTTTCACTTTCAGCTACAGAGTGTGTAAAGATAAAGCTCCTAGGAATATGTCCATGATGCTCCTGGTGGTCTCTTCATTTATCCCAGCAAGGGAACAGTGGAGCTTGACTCTTTTTTTGTATTGAAGTAAATATGCAGGAACGGCAGCTGGGTTTAAACTGCTGGGAACCTACCCAGCTTCCTGGACAGGCTTACACTGCTCCTGAGAAAATCCAGTCTGAATGACTCAAACACGGGCTCGAGCAGACATTTAAAATCTGCTACGACACTGTTTGACCTATGTGATCAGAGTGGAGCCAACACCGTTTTTTAAGCCTGTGTTATCAAGGATAGTCTCCTTACTACAGATCCTTCAGTTGCATGATTCAATCCAATCAATTCATTCTAAATTTGTGTTTAGTTCAAGTAACTCTCCCCTGACCTGTGACATTTTAGATTAATGAATAGGAATAAAGTGAAGCTTCCCAGCTATGCTCTTTCCCAAGTTTACCAGGACTGTAAAAGAGCACACCTTGCCTTCTAGAGCTGCTACCCTTGCTAAGGTCTGGGAAGAGAGCTCAGAGAGCTGGAACACCTATATGGAAATGTATTCCCTGAGAGATGGGTGCAAAGAGCTCCTTACTTCCAAAGCTTGGTACTGCGAGACTAAAGGACAATCTGAGACAGATTTCATAACAGAGGAAAGAAAAAGCAACTGGTAGAAGAACGCTGGTTAGAGAAAAAAAAAAAAGCATATTTGAGGAAGTCTCACACAAAGGAATATATAGATGGAAATACTGGCCTAACTGCAATTTATAACTACAGTGGTGTATTACTCCAGTGTCCTGTACATGATTAATTGGAACTGTAAATAGTGAAAGCTGGTGTTTTTTTGCAGTATGGTTCTAGTCCTCTACACAGTAAAATCTCTCGGAGTTAGCTACTGCATTATGGCTTGTGAATGCTATTTTTCCCACCATCCATTCCTCAGCAGAGCCAGCCAAAAGTGATTACTCATTTATGCAGTCAACAAAAAACGTGGCAGTATAACTCTGGGTTTGTCCCCCTTCTGCAGAAGTTACAAGCCAGTAACCTGAAGACCAGTGAAGGAAAGGCACCCTCGATCATACAAGACACTCGAGTTTAGCTAGTTTGTGGAAGGAATAGAACAGGATTTTGTATTCCAGGAAGGACTAATGTGAACATGTTAGAATAGCAGAGGTGAGTGATTCTTCTTACACACTTCAATTCCATAAAACCAAAGTGTTTGGGTTTTTTGGGGTTTTTTTTTTGGTTGGTTGGTTGGTTTAGAGAGGATGTCATTCCTTGGCACAGTCACATCCCTCTCCCGGCTGTCAGCTAAGGTCAAGGTATATCTCACACATATAAAAACCTCTAGAGACTATCCTAATCTCTAATGATGATACCTAGTAATTACACGTGATATTACACAAGTTGTTCTCATGCCCTCTTTTAAATGCCTTATTTCCACTACTTAAAGCACGATCAGTTTTTACCATTTCTTTCTTATTTTTCTTTGCAACACATTGCAAAAAAAGTGAGAAAAAATGTTTTGGTGAATATCCTTACTAACTCTATGGATAGCAAAAGTCTGTGCTCAAACTTACAATAATTTTACTGCAGTAAAGTCAGCTTCTGTCTTCTCTGCCCACTGGTAAATTCTGTGTAAGAATTCTACTCACAGCTCTCTCAAGCATAGAGTCACACATCAGAAAAGGTTGTTTCCATCCACTTTCTGCTACAGCTCACTTGTTCTAGTTAAATAATTTCTTGCTGTGATCTAGAAGAAATAACATTTTGTTCATCTTTTGAAGATAGTTAAACATTATGTTCACAAAGTGGATGTTAGTAGAATCAACTACTTCCATGTAGTTTCCCAGGCATGTTTCACACAAAAAGAATAAACACATGACATGAAACTGAGCCTTCGCCTACTAATTATCTCCTCTGATTATTTCCTTTTTATGATGTGTTATTTTTTTTCTTGATCACCTTTCAAAAAGATACGATTATTTCCAGCAATCCAGAAAAAATACTTTTAGGAAAAGTGAAGGTAATAATAAAAAGACAAGTAAATAATGCATTTCATTTTAAACTATTAGTTCTCTTTAAGACAGTCTCTGCATATAAGGAAGCAGGGCAGAACAAAACTGTATATTCATATTGCAAAAGATATCAGTCTGTTATAATGAACAGACCATCTATAATATGTTATTCACTTCCCTAGAAATATCTGTGCTCAGATAAACCTTCATGAACCTAGACTGAGTCAAGATGGTACTTAAGACTACTATGAAGTGAGATGTGAGATCACCAGAGGCTCTCCTCAACTGGCTGCTAAAATCAAAGAGAGATTGCTGACCTCCAAATCTAGAGTAGGATTCAAGAACTGCTGTAAAACAGCAAATTAAGCACAATCTCTATCCCTTAATTTTTGTTTTATGTTTGGGTTAAATGCACACAAATTTAGAAAAAAAGTCATATATTCACAATATTGTCAGTATAATAAGCATTCTCTCTGCTATTGTAACGTTCTTCCTATCATTGCTGATAGCTCTATGGGAAGAATTCTCTAATATTTTTCAATTAGTTATAATGATCAGGAAAAAAAGAGTGATGATGAGATGTATATAATAGGTTGATATATGGAAATCTGTTTTCCTTCGCTAGAGCTTTATACAGGCTATGTTGTATGAATTACCAACTTTCCTTCTCTAGAGCTTTATACAGTCTATGTTGCATGAAATACCTAATTTCAAAAGAGAGCAGGAGAAAATGAACAGAGAACAAGACCAATGGATGTTTGAAGTGACTGATTAAGCTCAATTAGAATACTGTGTGGTTGTTTGTCCTGTCTGTATGAAATTAGCTTTAAGAGAGAAATGCCATATTTCCTCCTCCCCATTCACATCAAAATGATTCTCTACTGAGCTAAGTCTAATACATTTTACTCTGAGACACGAAGTACTTCCTTAAAGACAGTGGAAATAAAGCTTTTATTCTATGACAGGTAAGGTTAAATTGAAGCACTCTTTTTTGTATTTGACATTTACAAATAGCAGGAGTCATACGGTAATAAAATAATAATTAAATTATAGATAGGTTACTCTTCATTTGAATTGCAAAAATGTGCTTTTATGCTTTCCTCCGACCTCACACATGTTAGTGTATAATGACCTACTGAAAACAACCCCTTAGTGACAGCTAAAATGAAAAGTTCATGGGGCAATATACTGTCCAATAAAAGTTTCACCTTACAGCCTATGTAATTTTACAATAATATGTATAACTTCGGTTTTACAGTGTCTTTTATGCTGATATCTCAACCTGCTTAACTACTGTTAATTAATTCATCTTCATGACCCCTGAGGGATTAAACAATTTGGCCAAATTTAAAGAGAATAGATGGCACAGTGAGCAATAAACCAAAATTACCAATGCTTCAAACCTAACTGTTTAAGAAGTGGGGAAAAATTTCATGCATAAAAGAGTAGGAAAACCATTTCATGAAATGTATTTAATATTTAGCTCCTACTCTTGTTTATTTCAGTATATGCCAAAACACATTTCCTTGTAGCTGGGCCTGATGAATTGCTTAGTGAAATTTCAGAAGTGGCAGAGAATCATCTACCCACAGTGGTCATTCTTCTCACATACATGAGATGCATTCTCGCACAGTGTTTAATATTCCATAGACAGAACGTGGGATGGGTTTTCTATTTTGGCTGAATAAGAGCTGGGGGAAAAAAATGGAGAGTACTGTCTTGGATTACAGAGAAGCTGCCCCATTGCAAAAAAAGCACCTTCATGCGATTTTGAGTATCTGCTGTTCATTTGACCAGTTCTTGCAAAAAATCATTGAACTTCCATACATTGCAAGTCAGAATAATTGACCTGCAGGGAAATAATGACATTTATTTAAATGCCTAACATTGATGTAGATGCTTAAAGTAAAGATTGGTTTTGGAAGCTTATTTTTCCCTGCTTTTAGTAGTATCCTGATGAATAGCATATTGAGAATAATTATGGAATTTTCTATGAAGAATATGATCACTAAAGTATCATGTTTTGCATCATTTAAACACTACAGAAAACCTTTTATAAAAACATAGCCGTGTTTTCACTTCAAATAACAGGTATTCTAAGTAATATGAAATAAATCGATCTATCCTGTAACTTATTCCAGATAAATGTGGAGTCTTGGTTTTAAGATAACAGAATATATTCAAATACTTGGTTTTCTTAGAGAAGACAAACAGAAAAGATGACCATATGGCCATAGCTCTGGAATAGCATGCTAGATATAGTGCCTTCAATTGTGAAATGACGACTTAGTCTTCTTTTGTGAGCTGCACAAATTCACAACTCACTTGATGCCAGTGTTGAAAAAGTAAAGCAATTAAAATGTGTTTATTTTCTAAGCGTTTGCATAACTGCCTTCCAAATCAACATCCATTTCTGTAAATTGCCCACACCATCAGAAGCTTATACCAAGTCATTTCCAAAATTATTTATTTATCTCACTTCTCTAGCTGGGATATTTGAATGGTGGTTTTTACCTGACATATAGTACAAAGAAATAAAGCAAGCAATGGTGAGAGCTGACTGATTTCATCACTTAACTATGTTCCAGTCACAGTGACTCTCCTGAATCAAAGCTCTCTGTGCTTCAGTTCCCTACACGTGAAGTGGAAGTAACAAATGCTCCTTCTCCCAGATGGAAAGTCTGTCTTATTTGTTTAGACTATGAGCACTGCAGAGCAGGAGGTGTCTCTTGAACTAAATCACAAAAAAAGCATTGCAGCTTTTTTGCCAGTGTACTTTGTACCTTCCAATCATTCCTGACTCTCCTGACAAACTCCACCAGCAAGTATTGACTTTCCTGTGAGGAGGTTTGGCTGGCCCATCCACCTGGTGGCAGTCATGCTTCTTCATAATCCTTCATAATCAAAATCCCGTTTAAAAAATATTAATAATAATGAAAAAAAAACAATGAAAGCTCCTCCACTATGGCTTTGTGTTTTGCTCTAACGTTGCTGGAATCTTTACTTTTGCTACTAGTACGATGAAGGATGTGTATCCCTTAATCCCTGAGGGCAGAAAGCTTCCTTAATGCTGAAATGAATGTGCCTTTTTCATAAGAAGGTGCCTACAAAGCACTCTTTCCATCTATACCTCTGCTCCATAAATTCTTACTGCTCTCCTTTTCCCTTAATCCTACATCAATATTGCAGCTGCACTGAAAAATCTCCATTTTTATACTGTTTGGCACGTATGCCCAATATTTTCATCTACCATGTTGCACTTACAAGATGTTAAAACGGTCACTTGAGTAGACCGATACCTTCTGAATAAATTAAGAGGTTTCAACTTATATGTACAAGTCTTTCCTCACCAATAAACAAACCAGCATCATAGAGCTTTGGCTCTTGCATCAGATACATTATCACTATAGATTTGACATTCAAAACTGCTTCACCATAAGATGTCCAATGAGACAAGTGGTCGGGAAAGTTTGAGATTTATTGGCTAAATTTTATTGTTCTTTTTTGAACATTTTCATCAGTTATTTTCTTATTAAACCATTTCAGTTCTCCAAGTTTCCAGATCCTGGTCCTCGAATTTCTAACATCTTCCTGTACACCCTGGCCAGAGCCTTCAGAAATGTCAAGATTTCTGAAGGTGGCACTGGCACATTTTCTTTCATCATAGACAAAAGCCAACATTCTTTTAGTCCTTTCAGATTTCAATGCCGTATTTCCTCCCTACTCAGATATTCCTCCAGACTTTCTTATTACTTGGTCCATGCAGTAAATGTCAGAACTGCAGACCACAGCCCTGAGGACAGAATGACCCAAATATGGGAACCATCACCGACAAACTCAAGGTCAATGGCTAACAGAAAATCATTCTTATATACATGTACAACATGGCTATCTAAGCAGGATAAAATCTGACATATGGAAAGGCAAAGAGGGGTGTCCTGTTCGGTTGCAAACACAGATGCAGCGAGCTAGAGCAGAGTGGTATGGATACAGTGACTGGCTGAGCTCTCGTTCTTAAACTTTCTGTGTTAGCATAGAGCAGAAATGTATAAGAATAAGGACAGACGGCTTTCCCTTCACTAAGGCCGAGGTGAACCTGTTACACATTGTGTTTCAGTGAAGAACTCGAACTATTTCTGAAACCTCTTCAACTGAGTTTCCCTGTTTTATATTGAACATTTCGTGTTACAGACTATACAGAGACTGTTAGCTCTTAACCTCCTTCAAATTACACATTCCTGTGTAGGTTAGAGAAGGGTCTGGAAAGAAGAAATTCAGAAAATACTCCAGCAGAGCATGACAGTTCAGTAATTAGAGCATAGCCAGATCTGGGACCAGCTCCTGTCCTGGCAAGCAGACTGTCAGTAGCATTGCTGGGCTCCCTCTCTCAAGTAGTAACTTTGCAGTGACTCATCACTTCTCACCGTCTAAGAAAAATATGCATATTATTATGAGCCTACAGGTGCATAGTTTGGTGACTGGGAGACAGACAGTAAAAAGATTCTTTTAATATTTTTAATGGAAAATGTCACACTGCTGAGGGCTGTAGGTCTCTTATTTCTTCCTTTTTCCTTAATAAATTTTCCTTAATAAAATGAGCCTCACAAATCTGCACGTATACACACTTTGATAGAGTTTGATTATGAGCAGATAAAATTGATAGATAGAATAAGAATATGTCTAATCCGTAGCAGAGATCTCACTCGGCAAACAAGTGCTTTGTTTAAGAGCTTATATTTAAAGCTTCTTTTTAATAAGTAAGAATGAAAATAGAAAAAGGAAAAGAACCATAACAAACAAATTAAAGTTAAAAAAAAAGCCAAACCAAACCTTGATCATCTGCTTTTTCATCCACCTTTCCGGGTTGCAACATCCTCTCCTGGCTCATACACAGTAAGTTTGTAGAAACAAAGCATTTGTAAGGTACACCTTATATTTACAACCTTACTAAAAGTCATTATGGTATTCATTGTCATTTTGCTATTATTAATATTCTTTACCTGTAAGTCTACCCTTTCTTCAGCCACTTGGAATCTGTGAAACCTATTCTGGACTCATACACAAAATTAACCCAGATTTGTGGCTCTTTTTCACCACTTGCACCTGTATTAAACTATCCAGTTCGGGGATTTTAATCTTTTTTGTGAAACAAAACTAACCAACCAACCAAGAAAAAAAAAAAAAAAAAAAGATTTATTTCATCCTAGTATGAGAAATCACCTGATTTATTTAAAAAAAGAATCTACCACTGTTCACTTAAATCTTGAAATATTTTAAGCTTTGACTGTACTGAAAAAGGGTATTGATTCTTCTGTTTTTTTCCATTGTGAGAGTTCTTGTAAGTGACAGAGACTGTTACATCATTCTGGCTTTGTAGTCAGGATCTTTTAAAGGAGATATCCAAGCTGCTGGCTGGTTTTGTAAACTGGTTGCTTTTAAAAGCACTCAGATTTCATTTATCTATTTACATCTCCAATGGCAACTTTATTCAATAGTGGAATACAGGTATTACACATCTGGTATCCATAATCTGGATGCTATTATCCATCTGGCATCTGCCCTTTTCTGTCACTGCGCAGAACTGAACAAGAGACTGAAAGGCTGTAAAGCAAGACTAAGCAAGTAGAGTTGGGGTTGTACACCTTATCCCACATGAAGACAGTCATCAGGACAGACATTAAATTATGCATTCACTACAGAAAAAATTCTTTTAACTGTGAAAAAGCTCTCAGTCTTCAGGATCAGTGGTTAGTCCCTGGTCATATTCAGGAATAACATTCAGACTTACTCAGATTCCCTGCTCCTCAAAAATGTGAATTCTTTTCTCTAGTTCTGTGTCTCTCTCAGCCTGGATATTTACTTTATAGTAAATTTTCAGAAAGACAGAAACCCTAAAGCAGAAATATGTAAGAACTAGAAGAGCTTGGACCTACTGAATTGTTGTGGAGTCAGTAAAAGGTATCCCCATCTATCTGCAACCTTACTTAATCTCTACTTTTGTTGCTGCACATGTAAATACAAAATGTGGTATTTTAGCTAGTAAGGTCTGATGCGAGGCCATGACCTGCCCTAATTCAGACCAAAAATTTGGTTTTCCATTTAGTTATCTATTTGATTATCTTGAATGTGACTTTCTGCATTCTGTTTGTCAGCTTCCTTTGTAAGTTCTGTTTATTAGGTGAGACAATATTCAAAGTATGTGAAAAAAATTACCTCACTCATTCTGAAAAGAGAAATCTATTCATTATTATAAAATAATGAGAAAAAAAGCACCTGTTCCAAATTATTTTTAAATACTGCTGTAAGTGAATAGAATTTGAGGCTGGAAAACTGACTGTTACGGCTGCAGGGTGCATTCTCTGCTGCTTTCTTATGCCTAGTTCCCAATGAAGTCATAAAATTATTTTGAAAAAGAATGAAGTAAACACAGTTATGTTTCTATGCCTTTGATTTAGAATTAATCCTGCATAAATTTATGCTTGTTCATTTGTAAAGCAAATAAAAATTTATTCTTCTGTGGCTCATACACAGTACTTTTAGCCAGTATGGAGGAAAACGAAAGGCTGTGACCATCCCTTTCTATTCCACACACAATTAAAGATATTGAGATGATACTCAGAAAACATCTCATCTGAAAGCTATATTTTATCTAAGCATTTGAATGTGACATTGCAATTAGCATGGAAAAAATGAATGCTACTTTCCCTGAAACTTCAGACGGTAACACCTGGAGCATAACTTTGTTAGGAGCTGGGAAGTATTCCATGCAAAATCAATCTTCTATCTAATCAAAATGATACCTACCAAAGCAAGAAGGATAATCTGAGACTAATTAAATTCCAAGTGAAAACAATTACATACTAATGTGCATTCCCCATAGGACATAGTTACTTTTTACCACCCTGTTACAGTCATACAGGAGAGAGGCATTTGTACTGCTAACCTCATGAACCCCAACCTATGACCAAAGCACAATTCAGGTACAACACACATCCGCATAACACAGCAATATCCAGACAGCTCCGCTATTTTGACCACTATCTGGCCCAGTCTGGCCTTAACAGAAATTAATTCAAGGTCATCCAATTCCTTTACCATTCTCCTTCAACAGATTTCCAGTATCAGTGCAGGCGCAGCATGAAAAACTACACCTCAGCTTATAGAATTTTGAAGAATGAGCCTTTTACAAGAAAAATAAATATTTTTTTTTTCCCACAGTAATTAAAGCATAAGTCATTGAGATCTAATAACCTTCTCAATTCACATAACATGATGGATGTGTACCTCCCGTTGTGCTTTCTATCACAGCTATTTGTACCCACGAGCAGAGGAAATCTGACAAACCTGAGGGCCAGAAAAGGGAAGAATTTTTTTTAAAGCAACACTGATCTAAAGGACAGAGATCTAGATAAGAAGAGGTCTCTGAAGGATTATTTCTAAAAATGGGGTGGAAGAAAGCAACCTCCAAAGAGAGTTCCCAATGTCTGCAAGCTGCAAAGGGAACAGAACTATCCCAATGGGAAAAATTGGAGAGCAGCACTACTGCAGCTTGACTAAATAGCTTGTATAAATTTACTTAAATTTCTTCTGAGATTCCTACTGGTAGCGAGTATAACATAGCTGCATAGAAACAGAATTGGCTTGTTCTTTCTGGTACTTATTTGAATAAAGAATATATCTTCCCTTTCTCCTGCTGGTTTCCTTTTCCAAAGGAAACAACTGATTTCTTACCATGAGGTTAATGGACAATATATTCTGTTAGTAAAATTTGCAAAGAGATAATATAGGGCTGCTTTGAGTGCCTTGAAGACACAAGTTTTTCAACAAGATACAACACATATCTCTCTCCAGGAATGTAAATTCCTTAACAATGCCCAACTTGCTACCAAGTGGGGATTTGACAGGCCCTACAAAGACTCTAATCTCCTTACTGACAACAGATGGCAATATTTTCCTCTCTTTAGAAGATATTGGTAATAACACTGGAAATGGTTTAAGACAGAATCCAGATTTTATAGCCTTCTATTCACAGACTGTTCATACAGCAATTATCTGTAACCAGGCCCCATATCTTTGACATGAGACATCTGCTCATGGACTAGAAACTGTATCCATACAGGTGATAACATGTTTGTCATCCACTGCTTAGTAAAAACTCTTAAGCCGTTTGCAATATTTGCAAATTACATTGTGCTGTTTGAATTAAATAGTACATGCAATTACTCAACAGAAGCATAGATTTTATAGCTGGGTATGTAACTTGCAATTAATTTTCAGTGATTACACAAACATTTCATCTTAATTTTTCCTTTAATACTATTTGTGCAAACCAAGCTCAAATTCCCCAGGATATGAAAGCAATAGCAAAAAGATTATGAACAGGAAAAATACTTGCTTTATGATTTGCATAAACAACACAACAAACAGTTTACCAAAATGGGAAGGAATTTGTAAAATACAAATTAGAGGAGGTTCCTGTCTTCCTGAGGGAACAGCAAAGAAAAAATATCTTCCTTGGTCAGTAGTCAGACGGTGATTAAACCTGGAGAAGCAGTCCTCAGAACTTCACAATCCCACCAAGGGAAAATTCACAATTAATATTTTATACCCAAGATCATGGCTAAAATAATACATTTATGCCTAGGTTTTCTTCAAGATGACCCATTTGATCATACCAACCAATTAAAAATTATATTGCCCAAGAAATTTTTAAGGTTTATGAAATGGAGTTCTAGTTTCATAATATTATGTATGCCATGAAACAGAGCTTAATGAATTCACTGTCCTGGATAGTGTAATGAAATATTTAGATACAGTGAGTACTATTCTGTTTCACTGATACTTCATTTGTTTAATTAATATAATATTTTTTAACAATGGAATAAAAACAGGCAAATGTGATGTTATAGGATATTAAAATTTTCTCTATATATTATTTGAATGTGTAATTTAGTAGTTAGAATAAAGAACCACTCATTATAATGTGACTTGAAACAGACATAACCTGTTTCAAATCCTCTTAGAGACACAAACATCTAACTTTAACTGGGGATGAGAAAGAAAACACAACCATTTAAAAAGGACAGAAACATTACCAAATTGTCAACCCCAGTTAACTGCACATGATGGGGCCCAAAGGGTTTTGAGATTTTACAGGTCAAAGAGTTATTGCGTGGTTTATTATATGTAGAGAGAAAAATACATAAGGGATAAAAAGGATAAAAAGCTTGTAGCACAAATTCTGGATTCCTGTACTATCTCCAGGGGTCCTTAATCCACCAAAAAACATTTTTTCCATTTGAACTGCTAATCTCACAAAATACAGGAGGGAGAAGGGAGAAGGGCGTTGCATCCTCAGTGTAAATTGTTTTTCATTCACTTTGCTGTGTTGAAAATGTGGCCTGCTTTCTGATATTTGTTATGGTGCATGAAAGTACCTTCTGTACTTGGAGTTCACACTAGCAAATTACAGATTACTGTTGACATTTCCTTTCATTTCTCTGATCTTCATTCAGATGAAGTTGTATTTTTAAAATTTTTAAGATATATAGACATGTCAATATATCATGATTAAAGGGCTGCTTTGACATTTGTCTTATTAGTTTGCTTCATCTAAAGTAATAACCTTTAAATACATGCATCCAATACACAAATAACTCTATCAGTATTCTCTTTTAAATGCTGATTTTGTCCATAGCAGTATCAGTTTGATCACTTGACTTCAAAGATTACTTTACATTTGGCATCCTTTTTGTAGGCAGAATGCCAACATTTAGCAATGGCATGTCCAGACTCTGCATCAGCAGCGGGCAATGGGCCTTGCTGAAAGCTCTGGACATGACATGACGATTCAGATATTTTAAAAGCTTATTCTCTTTCTGAAAATGAAAATAATTTATCATTTTCTTATGACTGAGCAATAGTAGTTACAAAGGGAAAGTTTCGGGACTTTTTGTTTGGTTTTAGTTACCTTCAGCATCTCTGAATAGCTAGTTTTCAGATTCTATTAACCTTGTTGATGACTTGTAACTACATGGTTAGGCTGTACGATCACCAATTCCTTGCAAAATGCCTTGGCTTCGCACATGCTTGCATTTGCTTCAGCAGTCTTTATGAAAAATTCACAGGCTTACGATTTCATAGATTTAACTCAGTCACCCGACAAGGTGATTTGAAAAGACACCCACATTTGCCTACCCCTGTTCACTAAGCTCCGTTCTTAAAACTCAGCAGTGAATTCATATACTCGGAGTAACAGCAGAAACAGAAAACTTGAAGTCTGCTGATATTTTCTCGTGGCATTCAGACATGGTTTTGTGTGTTATTTCAACAAGTCTCATGAGACAAACAATCAGGCTGAGGCAATATTTCAACTCAAAGTCCTCAAAAACAATACAGAGTCTTAAAGAAAGTAACCTCAGAAGTCTGATAGATAACGATTTTCACCAAGATATTAAAAGTATGGGTTTGGGACTATGACAGCAGACTGGCTTAAAATGAAGTGCAAATGTAGTATGAAACGGGGCAGGGGAGGAATTGAATAAAGAATTCTACACTGTTATTAACTATATCCTTGACAATGCCAAAGTACACAGCTTTATTCTGCATGTCCCGAATTATTCCAGAAGTTGCTTTGGATGTTGTTTTTTGAGACAGATTTTTGGGTAACATTTAAGTTGCTAAAATGTCCTCACAGTCCAAAACAAGCTGCCTGCTTTTCCCTGCTATTGAAAAGGTTTCTGTGTGATCAGATACATCGGAACAGGCTCATATTAAATTGCTAACCATTACACACTATTAATGAACCTTTTGATCTGAATGAGAACTGCCTTCCAATGAAGCATTTTGGCTTTTGATGATGGAAGGTATTCTTTAGGGAGATGATCAGTTTCTTCATATGCTGTGAGAAAAGTATCTTCAGATGCCTTTCCTTACTTGGAATAAGATGGGAAAAGAATCAAATTAGCTAACAATACCAACATAATGGTATCTGAATTCTACACACAGCTGCAAATCAGATGAATCTTGTTTTGGATAAGAGAAAGATGTAAATGTCAGACATGAGATCAAGACATTTACTCAGGTATCAAAGATTTACTAGTTGCTGCCAGACAAGTTTTCAATTCTGTTACTCTTCTTTCAAATTCCACCAAATAACCAGTTTTATTAGAATTTGAAATGTGTGTTTTTGTTAAAACAGGTCTGTTGCTAAATAAAACCATAAACATGTTTATTGATTACAAGATGAGTTAGTGCTAGAACAGATACTGCGGCTTATTCTTTTTTATGCTTATTGTTGAGTATACCATTCAACAGGTTTAATGAACTCTGCAGAGTGGGCAAGATTGTAACTTGGAAGATATAAAAGTTTACGGTGTCTTATCTAAGCGCAAAGAAAACCTAATAGTGTTTAAACGAGATATAGCAAAGCAAGCTATTTTACCCAAATTATTCTTTCTTTGAACTATCAGCACAGTCTTAAGGGGTTAACTTCTGCATTGATACTGAGTCTCAAAACATAATAATGCAAGTTTTCCATGTAGAAATTGATCCATCAAAAACCCATAACAATTTATTTATATATTCTTTTACACATCCCAGAAACTGAAGGTCACAGAGCATAGTAAAAACATTTGTAATAGAATCCCAAACAGACATAGTCCTACCAGGAGCTGAAAATAATGTTGAATGGCAAACTCTTTTCCCATGTTGAAAAAATATTGTTACATATTTAAAAAAAATCTCCCCTCTCTATATTAGCGTGAAACCAAGACACTTCAAACTTCTACATAGGGAAAAACCTGCTCTGGGTTTAAAGTGCCATATGTCTAATGCACAAAATGAAATGTGTGCTGCCATTACCATATATCTAAAACAAGAGTGTTAGCTGCCATGCCTTTGTTTTTCCAGGTATGAATCAATCCCACTGGTGTTGCTTTGCTGCATATAGATAGAAAAGGAGCATGTGCTGAATCAATGTTCACCCCATCTCCTATGAACACTAGATATGAAGTCAGGCTCTGTGCTGGATAAAAATCTAATTCACCCAATGGGAAAGCACAACTGACCATATTAATGGTCTGATGGGAAGGTAATGTAAGATATGTACTGAAAGATTTCTCGGCATCAGACACCACTTCTCAACACAAGTTTGATGAAGACATCACCCTGAATTAAACCACACCACTATTGTGGAGATGGGACTAAACAAAGAAGTTTTCAAAACTGATATATTCCTGAGGAAAGCTTGTGTTTCACTAATGAATGTTTTCCTAGCAAAACATCTGTTTAATCAAAATAGTTTCTGATTAGTTCCAGTCTAGGTACCTTGAGAGTCCAGATGGAAAAACCCAAACAAACATTTTTTTTTTGCATCAAGTACCATTTTTATGATACATAACCTCCTTCAACACAGGAGGCTAAAGAAGACAGTGCGAGTTTTTGAGTCTAACAATGGCTGAACCATGAGATAAAGACTTTGATATGTTTTTTCATAGTAGCCGAGACAGCTTGACTGTCCTCACCATAGGAAGGGAACATCAATACTGCAAAAAGATCTTTCTGCTTATATGGTCAGTAAGACCACAAGAGATAGTAACTTCTCTTGAAAACTGCTTCTTCAGTAATTCCACACTTCTCAGGAATTTTACTATTGAATTTATGAATCATATAATAGTCTATTTAAAATTCATTTTAGAACAACCCAGAGTAATAATATTGTGTGATGGGGTACCTTTATCTTATCTCAGTTGATTAATTATAATTTTATTTTGCAACAAGAAGCAACATTATTATTCTGAAATAATAAACAAGATATGTCCTAAGCTCATTCTGTATTGCATAACGTGTACATGATCATCACAGATAGATACCCTTAAAAAATAATTAAAAGAAAAATAAGTTGATTAAATGTCATGTTTTGTTTTATATAGTTCCATATTTTAATTTCTCTTTAAAAATTAATAGACTAAATACATGGGTAGATGATAACATGAACATCTGATTTAAAATTCTCTATCTGATGTAACGTAAAAGGTATCAGCACTGGAAAAAAAAGTTGATACCATCTCTTGTCCACCTAGCCACTGCGAAAAATACAGAAAGAATTTCTCAACAAAATTCCATTAGGCTTTGCCTAAGTAACAGCAAATGTGTTGTATTCATAATACAATTTGGAACAGGAGAATAAACAAACAAGGAATTCAAATTTTATGCATGCATTTGAAGCCATCAGCTACTTATACAATATCATTTTTAAAATTGGTATAAATGCAATCCCCTGTGTAGACATATGCTGTTGATTTAACTTGGATTCAGTAAACTCATCTCTTCAGCCAACACTCACAAACATTAGTTTAATTAGTCTATCCTTCAGTGGTTTAGAAAAACTATTTTTGAAAATAATTTCTATGTATGACTATACATAAAAATATAGCCAGGTTCTACTCCTAAACTAATATATTTCATATCCATAATGTTGGTAGCAAAAAAATCCCATTCTACCTATCACTTTTAAAATGAAAATTCCTTATTAGGGAATAAATTTGAACCAGAGATTCATGTAAAAAAATAAGAGCAAAACCAAACCCACAACACTGAGAAACACTGAACCCAAATTTCATCTCTCCGTTTCATCTGTAGTAATATTGCAGGATAGCAGAATAAAATTTGCCAACAAATAAACATTACTCGGTATTTGAATAAATATGGAATCATGCTATCAGACCTTAAAACAAAGGCAAAACAAAAGTAATATCATGAAACTATATTTTCTTTCTTAAATGTACTTGAGAAAGAGAAAATATTTTTGCCAAGAGAGATGATTGTCCTAATATTTTAATAAGGGACTTTAGCCCCTTTTCCACCATAAATATCACAACATAAGCATAATGTACAAGTCTTAATTGCAACACACTTCATCTGAGTTCTAGGAAAAATTAAAAAAGGTATCACACTATATTTCCTCCCCATTAAGAAAGGATTTATACCCCTGAAAGTTTTCTGAGAATCCAGCCAGGGATTTAGATTCAACAGCTATACAATAGCCACTATGTCTTCTCTGAATAAGACCACAGCAAAAACCAAGGTCTCTGACCACTTATTTCTTCAGAACCCGTACAGCTGTGAACAGGTACAACTACATTAAAAGAAAAATAAGCAATCAAATCCAATGTAGCTATAGAAGAAAAACTTAGTTGAAAAGTTTGCTCTCTCTCAAAGAAAAGCTTTCTAGGCTAGTTCTTATTCAAATATAAGCACCTCTTCTTATGTTGCCATGGATTCTGAATAAGGAAAATGCTCAACTGCATGTAAAATGAAGTTTCATCTATTCCAAAAACTTTATACCTGAACAGTCAAGTGCACAAGCTTCTGGCTTGAACTGTCAGTAACCAAAAGACCTGGCTAGTTAAAGGATTATCACACAAACCTCAGAATTTCATCTGAGCCCCAGCCTTTGGAAAAGGACATATTTCACTCTGCTGGGGTAGTGTGTAAAAGAGCAGCATCTACCTAAAGAGTGGCTGCAATCTCGGTTTGCACTATGACCAACAGCATGCTGTTTCTTACAGAACTGATCACATACTAGAAAATATGCTGTTCTCTTTGAAGTCTCCACAGCTGTGCTACCATCCAGTATATGCTACCAACCAGTTATCACCAGCATGTGGCTTTAAAAGCCTGCTAGCTTCTTTAAACTCTTTTGTGGCCCTTCTGTTCCCTTTTGGGTGTCTTTCTAAAGCTCCCTTTCCCTTTAGGCAAGTGTTTTGCATTTGCTGACGAGACAAGTGCAGAGAACCCTTTTGCTTGTTTCTGATATAGGCAGTAACAGAGCTCATCCCACCACGTAAGGGAAGCCCATGGATTATAGACCAGTGAAACACAGGGGTTTATATAACTATTTAATATATGTTATGAACATGGAACTTTTCAGGTTGGCTTATCACAAACTTTGGAATATATTCCAAAGCCTAGCTATGCTCCCAATAAAAAATGTATAAAGATTTCCCTTCTGCTTATTTATGCTGATGTGCTCAATAACAAGAGCAGGATAAAGGAAGTTCCATGTCTGTGACTGCCTCTTCCTGATCCTTCTGAATCAGACCACTGTGCCTCTCAAAATCTTAAAACCCAAAAATAAATAAACAAGCAAGCTGATGCCCTCAGAATCTATTAGAAAAAAAAAAAAAACAACTTCTCCAAGGTTTTGATGCTGTTCTCAATCTAAGCATGTGGTTGTTTCAACAAAATTCCAAATCATCTGAATCTTTTTGTTCCCAAAACTAGAGCTCAAAATCATGAGAAAACAGAAGTGATAACAGATGTTGTCATTTTAGATTTTGGCCCTGGCAAAATCTGCATAAAGAGCAATGTGCAAACAGGAATGTCAGGAGACATAACCATCTCTGGTGCTAGCACGGCTCAGACAGCGTCAAGCAGCAGCTGGAGCTCTTGAAGCCAGAACCTTTGAGGGCAAAGGTCTGTATTGCTGCTGTTGTGTCCACCACGTCCCGCCAACTAATGGGAAAAAGGCTGCAGACTGATTTGGTGGAGACATGGCATCAGAGCTTCAAGTTCTCGCCTCTATTAACAGTCTCATCACATTGTGGATGTCACTGAAATTTAATTATAAGGGGTATCAAAAGTCCAGCCTCTTTTTATATTTTAAGAGCTCAGGCAATAATGTCAAAACCCCAGAGAAGCCAAATTAGACATAAAATCCTCTTAGGTCAATGAAATCATCCAAAATTAAATCTTGCACTTAGACTAGATTTTAACAGATATGTTAATTCACTCAATCTGCAGCTTAGCCAAGTCACATTAAAAATAATTTTTACAAGTAACAGAATTTTTCCCCTTTAAAGAAATTACATACACCCCATTTAAAATGAAACAGATATGACAGGCCTTTATAGAACGAATTGATGTCACATCTGGGGGAAAGGTGAAATCAGGCAGCATTTTCAACCAGGAATAAAAAAATATAAATGAGTCTATTTCATATATTTAGTATTTGAGATGTTCTTCTATGGATCATATAACACATACATTCAAATAAAACTTCCCAACGTGCATCTAAAAAGCAAGTTTCATAGTCAAAAGGTGGACAACATCAGCCTAATTTTTGGAAGCATATTTAAGAAAATTTTGGCAAGATGCACATACTTTTATTGCACTGTTATAAACACTTATCTAGATCATGGGATGTTTCCAAGAGGTCTTGCAGTTCTCAAAACTGTTAGAGAACTATTCCTGCCTGAATGATTTGTTCATAAATATTTAACTCATTTAGATCATGGCGTGCTCAAAGTCTTCCCTTCAAAAAAAGTGAGATCTTTGTCAGTACACACATACTGTATGAGCTTTTCCCTGGTAAGTCATTGCAAGGCCACCGCTGACTTCACATGGCCAAACTGTTGAGTTAGCACAGAAAACCTGTTCTGCAGAGCACTGACCTGGGCTGTCTCCAGCTGACCTGAAACCCTATCTTTGATAACAATCTCTGCAAGAGTCAAAGTACTTCACTCATACAAGATTTGCTTTATGGTAAAGTCAAACCTTTTAATTACAGACTCCATACACATCAACCACGCAGAATTAGCAGGAATGTTGCCATACTTATGATTCTCTAAGGACATATGCTTTAAGAAAAGTAGTTGTATCTTCATTAAGCTAATAGACATCATGCAGGGGGGAAAAACACACCTTTTAAGCACAAAAACGTTTCTGAAACAGAATCAATAATCTTCTAAGCTAAACATAAACTGTAAACTGTGAGGCTGAATTTACCAGTTGTGCTACTGGAGAGAAAAAACAGCTGATATCTGGGGGAATATTAGCAGAGCAATTGCATAATACCAGTGTTTGCCGAGTTACAAAACACGAAAAAACAAGATCTCCAATGAACAAATGTGTTGAGTGGGCAGCTCTTCTAAATGGGAAATTACCAGAGTGCTAGGAGGAAATTCTGATGCTTTCATTGATTTCTGGCCCAAGCTCAAGGCACAAAAACTCAATGTCCTTCCGCAGCCTGGAACCATAGCTAAACAACCCTGATATGCAGACATTATTATTCTGCTACTTTTATCCAAGAGCTGAAGGTGTACACCCGTAAGAACAGAGACAGGGGGCCCAAAGGCTCATGCAAGTTGGGATGTGTGCCGTCCTGGCTGTACTGAACAAATCCTTTCGGTGAATCATCAGAATTGAGGATTTCAAGGGCAGTGAGCAGCTCAATGTGCTTCCTGGAGGTGCAAGCTTTGGATCTAGGCAATAATGGATTTCTGGTTATCATTCCACTTAGGCTGTTCTCTTTCCCTCTTAACATTAAAATACAGATATTGTAGAGTCTTTAACTATTGTGGCAAAAACAAAAACAAAAAAACCCCAAACCATCGTGAAACTTCATCCCATAAGCTCTTTCAATATAACTTTGTGTTGAAATGAACACTTCACAACTCCAGGGTTACAAATCCTACTTGCTGAAGGCCTGGCATGATTTTTTTCCCCTTGTGAAGAAAGGAAAAAAATCACTTTAGATAAGCTTGAACAAGTCAGTTATTCAGAGCTTCCCCATAAATTTCTTCCTAGGATATGGTATGCAGTACTAGCTACTTAAAACATATCAGGAATGAGAGATTTGTGAAAAATTGGTACATTTGATTTTACAGTGCACAGACATTAAAACTGTACTGTGATTGATCCAAACTGCCTATATTTCTTTTTCAGCTATTTTCTTTCACACACAAATATTTTGAAGCTATACCTAAGCATACCTAAACAATATGTTACTGTTTGGGGCTTTTGGAGAGAGTTATGCTTGTTTTTCCAAAGACCCTGGACATCTTCCATATTCCACTCATCTCTAATTTTCTGCTTTTGTAAGTCCGTGGAGGCTTCACTAGAGGAAAATAATAATGGAAATTAGAAACTGAGCAGACCCTGTTAAAAACAAAAATTAAAGACCTCCCAGAAATAACAGACTTCAAATTTGATTTTTTAAAACTGACAGCCTGGTGAAACTCAGAGAAAGATAAACACATTATGTTCAACTTCTGGGTATCTGCCTTACAGTGACAAGAGAATATCCTTATGTCAAGAAAATACACTTTAGGAAAAAAGGAATAAGAAACTGAATTTAAGGGTGGCTGGAATTGAAATATTTTCAAAGGCTTTGACATCAAACAGTTTATTAACATCTGCTTTCTAATTGCACCTGTCTAGATTTCTAATCTGGCAGAAATAGAGAGATTCTGAACTTTGCATGGGAACAGTCAGGCCTTAATGAGAATCGCACATGCAGAAGATAAGCTCCTGCCTACAAGGAAAGGCAAGGTGGGCAGAGGGGGGAGACAGCGATCTTGCGAGGCAATTGAAAAAAAAAATTCTTCTACAAAGTGTGTACTTTTCAAGTGCAAAAAGCACAAAGGAAACAACTTCTGCTATGAACCAGTTCATAAAAAAAGATCGGGTCCTAAGCAGCTTTCAGTCCAAGTTTAGGAGAACCAAATGAAAAAGGCAAAGACAAAACCTGGTTAGTGACAAGGAGCAACCTTAGCAGACTTCTGCATTTAACACTGTCAAAACTAATTTAATCAGGACAGTAAAAACATGTAGTTTTACAGTAGTATGTGAGATAAGTTCATGAGGTATTGTGGCATGTTAATATTTCAAGAGTCTGAGGAAACATGGCAAGAGGGAAAACGTGCACCTATGAGAGTTTTAACAAGGCATGAAGACTAATGGCTTGGGCCAACTGGAAATTGGGGCTGACATTTCAAAAGCAGCTGAGTGCATGTGACTACGCCATGGAGAAGCAGCTTGCTTAGGAGGAAATGTTTCAACAGATAGAGGGTGATGGGAACTGGCTGGAACAAGCCAGGTGAAAGATCTTTTTACTGGAAGGTGGCACCGAAAGTGAATACAAGCAAAACATTGGGTATTTGTCAAATCCAAGGGATGGATGCAGTAGATATATTTCATTTCTAACACATGGAAAGAAAAGATACAATGTTGGAGATTGCATGTCTGTAGGGCCTTGATATTGCAAACCAGAGAAGGTAAAGGACATTATGCATAATATGGTCTAAAAATGCAAAAAAAGGCAGTGTTTTCTTAAAAACTGAAAGATAAAAAAATGAAAATCTGAGGGTAAAGAATAAGAATTCTGGTTGGTTATACTGAATGCAAACTGATTGCATTTGGACAGATGGAGACAAATGTGAGAACATAGGTCTGCCAACAACTCAAGCAAAGACAGTAGCTGACCTTGTGCTCTCAGACAACTCTACCAGAGGTGACATGTAAAAGGAGAAAAACACTCAGAAAACCAGTCAAATCTGCGGGAAAGAATTTTTGTAACCAGTTCTTCTCTTTAGAGGTTTTGGTGAAAATGAGAGGCTATTTGCTATCTGGTTATAATTCCACTTAGGCTTGCTATGTCTGAACAATGGTAATGGGAATGTTGGATGAGCTTAGTGATATGAAAGAATAAATTTTGGATATTTGTATGGGCCACAAGAATTTCCTGCATAGCATCCTCATTGCACTGTGGGTGGTCAAAAAAAAAAAACAACAAAAAAAGCAGAGCGCTTCAGAAGAATGATAAGAGCGGGAAAGTCGAGGACACAAGAGAGATTTGGAGATGAATTAAGTGAATTTCACTGGGGTATTGGTGAGGATAAGATCAGACACAACGTAGGCAAGAAATTTCTGCATCCAGTGCCAAGAGATAAAAAGGCGGAGCTGTGAGGGGGGAAGGGGAGGCAAGCCAAGAGCTGGGGTAAGTCAGATCATTTATAGCCTGTTTTCTCAGAAAGAGCACATGTGAAAGAGAGAAAGGGAAAAAAAGGTGTGGATAGAATGTAAAGGCCATGAGAAGGAATTGTCTAATCTGCTTGAAAGAAAAGTGAGCTGTAAGATAAAGACAGAGGACTGCATTGTTTTTTACAATAAAGGCTGGTGGGTTTGATCTGGTAAGTCAGCCTTTGTTTTGATTCTCTGGTGGTAGGTTTTAATCTCAATTAATTATCATTGTTTTGCAATATTCTCTGCATCTTCCCTGGCTGAGAAGATATAATAGTTAATAGGAGAAAATTTTAAGGGATTCATCAATTCTAATATTCATAATTTAAACAAGAGGTTTTAAATTCTGGTTTTCTTTAAGAAAAAAATAATTTCTTCCTAGTATTTTATTTAGAATTATACAAGCTATTTAATATATATTAAACATGAATTTAAGTTAAATATGCATCATACTAAGATGTCACACCACTGCAGAGTTAATGCATAAATACCATCTTCACCACTTGACTATATCTCCCCACCTGGCTCCATAGCAATTCATGGGTTACTCTATTTTTTTAAAAAGATATCTTTTTAAGAGAAAAATGAAGCAGGGATGAGATTAAATACAGCAAAATGCTCAACACATGACATCAAGACATTTTCAAGCAATTAGCAGTAACAACTAAAATATATTAAAACCAGACACCCTAAGAAAGGTTCAGCCATTCTAGCAAACATCCCCAGCCTCCTTTCTCCCTTTTCATGTGTGGTTGTTTCCAAGAAACTGACTATTGCACTTCAACGTTTTTTATTTCCATTGATTTATCAAACTGCACAGCTAGAATTGCACAGAAAAAGGTATCAACTATGTCAGAAAGTCCTTACCCTCTAAAATAATGCCACATCAAATTATTTTGGAAAACTCCTATTGCCCTAGACATTTGGTGCTCCCCCCTCATACACCTACAGGGAAGTGTCAGCTTTCTGTCTCAACCAGGAAAATAATTCTCATTATCTCAAGTTGTACCGTAACTAGTGACTTCCCACAGCAGCCATCAAAAGGAGGCCAGGCCAAAGCTGCCCATGTGAGCATCACTCCTCTGGGCAGCCCCAGCCAGGGCTGCCAAAACTGGTTACCTGCAGCCGTGCTGCCTGGCACTGAAACCAATGCACAGAGCCTGCCTCGCTCTAGGAAAACAAGCAAGAAGCAGCAATAGGGTGAACTATAGCACAGTCCAGAAAGACAAGGAGCATTTCAGGGTATTGTGCTGAAGAGAAAAATACGAACTAGAAAGTAGTTTAAATGAAAACTACTTTAGGGAGGACATATAACCAGGTGTAGTTTTTTCAATTATTTTCAGCTGTTCCATTTCTAGGCATATACCAAACTGTTTATTTGTTTTTCTAAGGGAAATGCAACCACTTTGACCAATAGATTGAAGGTGATTTTAAGAGTCTGATTATCCTATTAGAATTGTTACAACATATAACATTGATTTCATGCGCATTACCATAAGTTTGTATAACAAGCAGTTCTTCAACATTTCCTACTTTATATTAACTTACTTCACCTATTTACATTCATGGATCCTTTGGAATTTTTGATTCCTCATTAAGATTAATTTTCTAATTTGAGCAAAAGGTCTTTTGCATGAAAGTAAATTTTTTTAATTAATATTGGATGAATTTATGTATTTCCCTCTACAATACACAGCTCACATCACAAATTTGATTATTTTGCTGTTTATTAAATTGTTTTAAACTCTATTTGTCAAAAGTGCTCTGCTGTTACATTACCTTCTTCTTTACTAAAGCTAGGCAAAAATAGTGCTTGAATACTAGTTTATATCAAAAGTCTAAAGACCAATAAATTACATGGAAAAACATATCTGCAATTCCATACCCTTTAGTATCAGTTACAGGAAACAGTGGAACAAAGGCCCATTAAAGCATATGTTCTTTAAGAATCCTGGGAGTCTGATGTGACAAACAAGTGAAGAATCTAGGAAAATATTATCAGCTTGATTTGTTTTCTTTTACAATCAGTAACTACATTTCTTTCATCCTTTTCATTTAAAGAGCAAACTCAAACCCCACACTAAATGAAATGTACATTAAACATTTCAGGGTGATTCCTACTCCCCAGACAATTTCAATTACATCAGTAAAATTATGGAGGTTTTTTTATACAAGTAAGAGGTAGAAATCACAGATTAACACTGGCTGAAAGGTCCTTAGGAGGTCTCTAGTTGTGTCAGTAGTGCAGGATTTTTTTTTTAAATGCCTATGAGATGTGGAAGAGAAATTCCATCAAAACCACAGAATACAGGATTTATCCACTTAAAACCTCTTATTATCAAGTTGCTGTAATTAGGGTTAAGAACAATTTGACTAGCTACGAATATCAAAATATCATGTATGATAGGACACAAAAATACAGATGATACAAAGCAAGTAGAGCATATCAATAATGATACTGGAAAAACAAATGTCTCAAAGCAGAACTGGATGGAATATTTTTTGTCCTCTATAAAAATCCATGTGTCTTTTCACATAGGGAAAAAGGTAGTCTGGAGTGGGGGCAAATCTAAGAGTTTCACTTCATATATCATTCAGCACTTGTTGCACTGATTGAACTAAAGTCAATGCATGCTGTTAGCACAAAGAATATGTGGGGGGTTTTTTCTGTTGTAGAAGTTAGGAACACTGGATTACAAGTTCCATTTTCACTTTTTGGAGCTCTTTGCAGGGGTACTAAACCTCAAAAATCAACTCCAGTTCACACGTTATATACACTCATGGTTTGCATCCTATCTTTAAATATAAAATATAAAACTATAAATTGGAAATATCAAAAGAATTCAGTGGTGATTTAGCACTGCTCCCTCAAATGTCAGTCTTCTAATTCCCACTGGATAAAACCAAATTAATTACATTTAAGGTGATTGCAAAAATCCCACTCAAGTCTTACAGAGTGCAGGGTTACTCCCTAGATCAAAAGTGGCATTTAAGAATCCTTAGGAGGAACTGGCCAGCTTACACTTTCATGAAAATGATGAAAAATACACACTGGTCCCTACTGCAGCAGTGATATCAATGTGCATATTTGTGTATTCTGGGCCCTTGTTCAACTAAATTTAGTACCTCTTTCCTGTGAGCTACTTGTTATAAACGAAAACACAACCCCTGGAGGCAGTCTCATGATTTCACTTTGTCTCAAGCTTAAAAATCTTTATATAGTTCATATTAAAGACTGAACACTGGTATTCCTTATTTATAATCCCTGATGCCTGTTTGATCATATTTTTTTTCTCCCGCTAGGAGACCAAACGGATACAACCCTACTGATGTATAGGACATGATGTGTAATTGCCAAGAAATGCATTATCATGAGCAGCTTTTGAAATTATTGCCACTGGTAAGTTTTAACTATTATTGGAACTCCTGCTTCTGAAATGTAACTATACATGGGAAAAGGAAAGCTTTGCTTTGTACCAATCATCTCAGATTCTCTCTCTTCCAGTTTTTAACTTGTAGGATTAATATTTCAGACACAGATTTTCTCCGATTCACTTGATTTACACTATTTAAACATCTTTCAGGTATGTGTAACTACCAGAACAAGCGCAAAATCAGAATTTGAATTTTGCAGAGGTTAAAAGTTCTGGAAGAAAATAAAAACCATTTAATATTACTGTCAAGGGCGAAGGGATGTCAGAATCAACCCACATTACCTGTGAACCTGTTTTTTGTTTTACTGTCAGACAGCATGGCACAGGCAGGTATCTATCATGCTCTTTATAAGTGCATTTGAACAGCACATGCTGTGTCACACTGAATGCTCCTAAATCCCCTTTCCATCTAAAGGACCCAAGTCCACTGTTAACAGCAAGAAGGTTCACTATAGGATCCTCACTCTAGGATTATCTCTGTAGAGACACTATGCTGGCCAGCAGTGCAGGGTGCCCCATCACACAGCTCACTTGCAGGTTAAACTCGAAAGCAATCACAAAATCTAGTATAAAATTTGTAAAAAGAAATTCTTTGTTGAGAAAGTTTCCCTAGTGGACAAAGTTATCCATATTCTTCACTTCTTCCTGGAGGAGCAGTGCACACATGCCACATACATCCTCTCACATCTCTGAGACCTCCTGATCCCTCCACTGGCAGCCAACGTCTGGAAAGAAAATTTTCCACCAGAAGCCAGAAAGGAATGACCGACCTCTTAGAGATGGCTACAGGGATTGACAAGGCGACAGCATCCTACACCTCTTCTTTTTATTGCATTAGCTGACTGGAAGGTTCTTATCTGAATTATTTAAGCTGGCATAAAAGGTCAAAGACAGACAAATGTCAAAAAATAAAATGTGCTGAATTGGTGCCAGCAACATACCAGTGAGGAACTTGATGGAAGTTCCTTGATTGAATGAATTATTTTTAAAATTTTATGAATATTATTTCTCAAGAAACAATTTTCTGGTTTACTCATTTGATGTTTTTTAGATATCTATATCAGGCAAAGAGGTGTCACTTTCATCAAGTTTTAAGTGAACAAAATGTTTTTAGAATTACTTGAAAAAGACCCATACTTAGATACAGATGTGTAGTGAAATGAAGCTTCCCTTCATTCGTGATCTTATTCTGTGTATCTCCATCAGATTACAGACGATGCAAAAACTTTCTAACAACGAATGTAATAGGACACCTAATCAGTACCAAAAAACCAGCAGCTAAATAAATGATGTTATTTGAAAGGCACATGACTAAGAAATATAGTGATCTTCGGAAGACTCCTTGTCGCATTTAATCATGTATAACTCAACTCTGGGGAAAAAAAACAAAACAAAACTTTGAAGCATCTATCCTGCTGGTGGAGGGAAAAGCTATTTTGTTTCATAGCATATTTATACTTTTAGATGGGGTGCTAGAATTATTTTTCTGTAAGTATCAGCAGAGGAAACAAACTTGGAAACATAACTCTTCCTGCCATCTGTACGTACTTTGCACGTTGTCATATAGAGTCACTTTGAGGAGAAAACAAACACAGGTTGCCGTGTTCTGCGCGTTATGTAAAATGCTCTGCTTCTCGGTACAGTTCAGGGGTGCCCTCACCTACACTGAAGGAAAGACATTACTCTAACTTTGACAGAAGTGTTTGCAAGAGGTAGGAAGGACTATCTGCGGCGCTTAATAGCAGCAGCAGTTTAGGACATATTTTAGGCCTTCTCACTTGCACGAGGCAAACTTGAGGAGTGCCGTGAGCCATCTGCTTCTGCACAGAATGGCCTTTAAAAAGTAATCTTCCTGTCAAACACTGCTTGACTCATCCTCAGAAAATTTTTTGATGGGAGACCAGTTTATATCACCTGAGGGTATTGTCTTGTATAGCTGTCAGAGAAACGCATTCACTGTTTTCTCCCAGGTTCCCAGGCAAACACATAGGCAACGTGATCCTTGGGCAGTTTGTTACCATTTGCTGTCTTTGCCTGAAACATGCATCTTTCCTTCCCACTACAAGAGGCCTAATGGCTCTCTCACCTTGATTCTGACCCTGCAAAGAGAAGAAAATCACCAACTCAAGTACGAGTTTGAGTCTTAATGGTTATATCTCTTTTACCAGACTATGGAACAGCCTGGGTGCATTCCATGGCCAAATTCTTTCTCAAAGAGTGAAAGCTCTACAGCAGGACTTCTTTTTTCCCCCTCTTTCTCTCCACACTCACAAGTGGACACTAAAGTCTCCTTGGATAGAAAACTCAGGCTGGGCAGCAGCCCACAGCCATTTCCAACAGGGTTTCCATCTGCACAGAGCACGGCTCTCCAGGACAGTCCCACTTGTCCTGCAGGTCAGGTGTAGCCACTGCTATCAAGGGCAGCACGTCCAAGAACACCTGTACTGTGCCACTGCTTCTGTGATACAGGATCCCTAGGGAAAAAGAGCTACCAGCAACAAAGCACCTAAGTTTTACAGAAATCTTGAACAAAATAACTTTTTGAGAAAAAAATAAACATCTTATCCCAAACAAGGGATATGTCTTATCACTCCCTGCTATGATTTTACAGCTGTCAGTGATGTCAGATTAAGCTTTATAACATAATAGCTACATAATGTAATGGTTTGATAACAAGCTGGGAATCTTCTGGACAAAAATGCAAAAATAAAAACCTTTCACACTATCATAAAATAAACATTAGAAGAGAAATTACGCAACTGAGATTATTCTTAACAGCACAGTTTTCTTCATTTCTTTCTGTGTTGAGGTTAAGTAAGCAAGCATGGAAGGCAGATATGAGATACAGCATTAAAATGAACTGCCTGTGCATGGCATCCATGCTGAAAAAAAAAATAACGCTTAATATATTTGAATAATAAGGAGGAGTCACTTCCACCCTACAACCCCTTCACTCCAGAAAGAACTGGCTTCTTTAATAAAATACATTCCTGGTGGTTAATTGAACACACCTTCTAGCATTGCTTAAAGTATCTTAATATATATCAAGATGATAAAGATACAATAAGAAATCCCATGATGTGAAAATACATCACATAGTCCTTTCAAAGAGACATTTGGAAGTTTTGGTCCATGTGGGAAGATGGCTGGTCTCTGTGTTACCCTTGTTTTAAGCCAGGAGCATTCCCAATCATGGCATTACCCTGAGAACAGCATGGCGTTGGTTATGGCCAAATGGGGGGTGGGGGGGAATGGATGGACTTTAAAGCCTTTGGGAGGGACATGTTACACAGTTTTGTTGGGATTGCAGCCAGTGGATGCAAAACCGAATAAACGGGAACAGGAAGAGATAATGCTTGCCATGCTGTGCTTAATGTAGAAATTTGGGAGGTTTTATATAATAGCTAGCAAGCCTCCTTTCCTCCATTGCAGAGGTCATCAAAAGATGTCAAGGCAGCAGTAGACATGAGAATCTTTACCGAGTTAACAAAGTTGCTTGTTTGAACACCTGTCATGCTCCTGGGGTTTCTCTTTTTCCCATGTGTGCAGAAAGAGAGGAAACAAGCTTCTTGCACTGATCAGTAGGTTCCAGCACAGAGACGTTACAGAAGGGCTGTTTGGGCTATGGAAGGTCAAACCAACTGTACCTTTGAGCATGGAGATGAGGCATCCTGCTCACACAAAGGGGGTTAGCAGTGCCTGACCACTTGGGGGAAAACCAGTTCTTGAAAGTTCAGATCACTTGTATTGAAAGACTGAAAGGGTATGTAAAAGCTGACAATTTGGTAATGAGAAGATGGCCCTTGTACAAAGTATAATGGCTTCTACACTTGCAAATGGAAAAGGAAAATGAAACCATTCTTGACTGATTTTAAAATATCAGAATATTCAGTAAAGGAGCAAGGAATAAGTGACATGCAAAATAAAGTAATCCCACAGTTTGGCCTTGGAGCATGCATTAGAAATTGTTGGGTTTGGAGAGAGCTACAAAGAATGTCAAATTTTGCAGCAGAAACATGGCATTTCTACAAACTGCAACTATAGCCTCACAAGGTGAAATGTTTGCAAGGAAAATGCCACAGAGACTTACACAGGGCAGATGAGGAAACGGACAGTTCCAGAACACAAAGCCTATGCTCTAAGGCTCATGCGAGACATTGCAAATTTGCAGATTTTTCAGGTTGAAAGTATAGAATCCACAGATAACATTCCACCATTCTGATCAGCAAGACAATAAAGCATTAGCGTGCGTGTGCCAGCAGGAAGGGTAAAACTTCAAACAGAATAAGTTCAAGAGCAGAATTAGCAGACTTCTTCAAAACAAAATCTCAAGATATCTCAATACAGAGGCGATATCTTCCCTACTTTGGAATTTTTGTACTGAAAGAGGCTCACATCTTAAAAAGTACATGTCAGCCCTCTCTGCACTGAAATAAAATCTCAGAAGTATCAGACAATGCATTATCTTCAGGCTGAGGCCCAAAAGCAAAAAAATAATTCACTTTTGGACACTGCAACTCACCTCAATGTCAGCAACAAGAAAAAAAAGAATAATCTCTGGTTTTAAAGTTTACTATCAACCCAACACTACACAGGGATCAGCATCCTGTATCTACAGGCAGTAACAGAAAAGAAATACTTCACAGTTAACAGGGAGATAGTTTGCAATGCAGTAAGTTACTGCTGGAATATTAGTTTATTACTTGCATCTACAACATGAGCTGAGGGACAGCTAATCTATTGCATGGTGTAATCAGGGGACAAAAACCTCTTGGGGTGGGGGGGAAGGGAATAGCCTTGTACTTCAGTCTCTAGCCTGTCTCTCATATCTGAGATAAGTCATGTTTTGATGCTCTTAGTTGGGTGATGTAATGCAAAACGTATCTTGAGAAACTCAGACCATATGGCTTGGGAGGTTGAATGAATGTAAGGAAGGAGAGATGAATTCTTCAAAAGGTCAGTTGCAATGAAACTGTCACAAATGATGCACCTCTTATCTATTAAATATGTCACTATTAATGTCAAAACATCTTGAAGATACACTCAAACACAGTGAAAATGTAACATTCCTTAAATGAAAATTCATGCTTTGATGAATTTAATACATTCATCATACAGAAGTGTTATAGATGTAAATGCATTTGTGCTTGTAAAAATTAACTTACTGCATTTTTTTAGTATAAGATATGAATAGTATATTCATGTGCCACAGAACTTATTACTGAATGCTAGCTGCTTCTGCTTCTAGATGTCTTCACCCACCAAAACAGAACTGAAACCATGTTCATACCACAAAACTGGACACTAGTTGTATCGTTTCTCAAATATAATTTAAAGCTCTCACAAAACAACAACAAATTCACCAAAATACTCTTAGAACCTACATGTGCAATTTTAATTTCAAAGAAAGGTTGTAAGAGATAATTAGTGACAACAGAAAGGGTTATGAAGAACATCCTCAGTTATAGCTACAAATATGTCTTGCGGTGACATTAAAAAATGCTTACACATAATTCCACTAACACTCTTTGCCCACAATGCCTCTTAATCACCAAAGCAGCAACGAACTTCTGGTGTTTTGGCAACAATTGACCTGAGGAGTACATTAGTAAGATGATGTTGAGGGTTAACACAGTCATGCCTTCTGTTGTGATGCTTATGATACTTGGAACAAGAGGAAATACAAAATGCCTCCTGGGATCAATCTGAAGCACTGCTGTAACCGTGTTCCTTGGGAAACATAGACATGAGAGCACCACTGGTAGAGTTGTGGAGTTTGAGAGTGGGGAATTCATATATAAAATTCAAATATAAAATTTTAAATGGCAAAACCTTAACTTTCACGATAAAGGAAACTATGAACCTACAAGACTACAATAAAACAGTTATGTATTCAATTCTTTTGTGGTTTTGTTTGTTTGTTTTTAAAGAAAGACCCTGTGTATTTCTGGAAGTACTAATTATTTTACCAGGTTGAATCACAGCTCAAACATATCACTGTCATTAATCTCATTGTTAACTGTCTTTTCAATAAATTATCACTGGGTGTTCCTTACAGCCCTTTCAATGTAACATAAAAGAAAATGATCTATCAGCTTTAAAGGCTTATGAATCTGGATCTTAACACACAGATGAGTGAAGCAGCCCTCAGGGGTTACAGCTTGCTGTTGGGTAAAACATGATGGAATCAAAGTTGTATTGCAACACAGAGAGAAGCACAGCCTGGGATCGCCTGATGACTATGGTCATTGCCAGCATCCGAGACCCGACCCAGAGCCTGGGCTGCACAGGGAGGAGCAGGCTGTGGACCACAGGAGAATTTGAGGGTTTTCATGGAAATAGACATATTGTACAAATGCCAGATTCCTGGTATACCTGTATCCTAACCATCTCACCCATCTGCAGTCTCACTCTTCATCAGCCTGGATCTGCTGTTAGACAGCACCTTTTGCACCTAGCCCTACCTTCCTGAAAGCACCCTTACTGGCCCCACCAAGAGTTTCAGTCACCACCAACATAGAAAACTCTGAAAACAAGGCTTTGACATCTCCGTGGAAGCAGCTGGACATAGGGAGTATTGACACCCACAGACGACCAGCATTTTCCTAAAAGCCATGGGACCTCATGCAGTCTTTGAACAGCATGCAGGCTTTGCTAGGGTGAGGAGAGACCTGCAACAGATAGCAGATGGCCACTGCATACAGTGGATACACAAGGACAGTTTTAAAGTTCTCATAACCATCTCTGCTAAAATTCCAAATTATGCTCAATATTACATGTTTTAAGTTCCTTAGTTTTGGAAGCTGCTGATCAAAGCAGATTATATACTTGCTGATGATGGGAGAAAATGGTGGGAGGAGGGGAGGGAAGCCACTGGAGTAATGACATGACAAAAAAAAAAAACACTTAGAGATTTTGTGACAACCTGATTGTTGAAATCTTGCTTATACCACTGTTTTTTCTGGTAAATGCAGCTATGCCAGACACCCTGTAGCTAAAATTATAATTTTGAAAAAGTCCCCCACCCATTTTGTAAGTTAACTTTTTCACAGGGAAGGGAAAAAATAAAAAGTAATAATGTCCTTACTTGGGGTTGTTGGGAGGTAATCAGTCGGATCAAAAGGGATTCATATTTTAATTAGTCTCCTTATCTCTGCCTAATGATAAACTGGTTTCTGAAAGATTGGACGATTCTTCTCTCCTATTCCCTGTATGCTAAGATCTTCTTTCTAATGTATTCACTCTTATTTTCAGTTTTATTTTGGGGCTATCCAGATTGATAAGCTATATCTTTTCAAAATCTGTTTTTCCCTTCATCCAAAAAAAGTTAGAAGACAAAAGCCAAGAATTATTTTAAGTGTGCAGACCTGCTGAATTCTGACATTTGGAAGAGGATAAGCACAAAGCAAGAAAAGAATCCCAACTTATACCCTAACTTTTAAGGTAGGCATTAGGTCCCCTTCTTAATCTAAAATTGGTTTTCCAAATCTGGAACTCTTAGGGCAAGCTGTGCAGGAAAACCTCCTGCCCATCCAAGTGGGCAGAGAATGTGTTTTGCCATACTCACTACAAAATGTTCACCAGATCAGAGCAGCAGAGACACGATTTGGCCTCTGACCTCCTGATGTTTCCCAAATAAAGCAGCCCTGGGTCTCCCGTATGGTTTTCTACCGAGGAGGCGTACCAAGGAAATGCGGAAATTAGGAAGAAACAGAGATACATGTTTCCAGTTATAATTAAACAGCCCATGGAACTTCTAATGAAACTGTACTCATCAGTGATGCAGCCAACTAAGGCAATTAAACTGTTCTACTATTCTGGTAGCTTTGAGACTGATTATGGTATTCTGTTTTCTTCCCTTTTTTATAATTTTGCCTTTAACAATTACAACAGCTGCAGTAACCTAACCCAGAAGAAACAGTTTTGCTGTTAGCTAATCAATTCTAGTTTGTATTGCACAGAGCTTTTAATTATGCAAGATATTTTACTTCTTCACAAGGACACAACATTAAAAAAGAAAAGATGAAAGAAATAAATTATTTCTGGAACATAAACCTGACAGACTCTAGGTGGCAAAAAGGGATAGCAATAAAAATGAGAAATATTTTGAAATTGGTTTTTAGAAAGATAATTTTTGATCCTGCAATAAATGAAAACAGGAGAAACGTCTAAGACTGATTTAATTTCTTTTTGGAAGTAGACTAAAAAAGTCTGCTTATTTTCTTTTATGAAGAATAAAGGTGTAATAGTGCATGCTAAACAGAAAAAAATGAGCCACCAATAACTTTATTAAGGTAGAATCATTAGTATTATTTACAACGTGACAGTTCACAGAAGCCTGTAATGATGTCCTGGCAGATTCTGCCCTAGCAGGTAGTAAAAGCCTTCATCAAGAATTTCTAATCTGAGGAGGGAGGGAAGCAGGGAAGGAATTCATTGTCATCACTTTCCAAAGTAAAAGCCAACAATCAAAGGCATTAAAGCTAATACTCTCAAAGATAAGTAGGTACTTAAATCCCATTGAATAAATTAAAATTGTTAGCTTGAGACTACATATGGTACATCTCTGACATGACTTGTTAAACCTAAAGAGGAAAAGAATTAAGAACTTCTCACTACATTTTTCTCTTCTCCATCTATCATTCCAGAGCTAGAAGAATTCAGAGGTGAAAATACTCAGATTCTTACACAAAGTATCTTTAAAATATAATATTTTTACAAAAGAATCTTTTACAAAATGTGTGCTTATGTTATTTCACTGGACAATTTGCTGTATTCAGCAATTTTAGGCAGAAAAACTACAAAACACCCCCACTTCAAGAAAATGCTAATTGCTAGTTTGTTGTTAACGGCATAACTTCTTACCAAATAGCAAGGTATGCAAAAGACTGCAATTTTAAGAGATACTAGGAAGAGGTATTCTACATTAAAGAAAGAAGTGTGATAGCTGAGAGTTTGTCAAGTAAAAATTGTTTATTATTGTGATGTTTTCATGCATCGCAGTTTGCACAATGCATTAGTATTTAATATACCTTGTGCAAAGTAGAAATGTATTTTAAATTCAGATGAAAAGGAGAATGAGGAGTATATGGTATTAGGGAAAAATCTTTCTCAAATACCCAGACATACATATATAACTAGGCTAATTATAAGTCTTATATTAAGATGTAGTCTTGTTTGTTCCATTCTTGAGGCTTCTGTGTGCACAGATGCACAGATAGCCTGGGTGCCTCATTATATATCTTGTCATCAAACTGAAGATGTTCACAGCAATTAAATAAGCAAGGCACCAGCTATGGGCAGAAAACAAAAGCTCAGCAGCTGTCTTGCATTCACATGATTAAGCAACCTGGAACATTCAAAGGCTTATGCAAACCACAAATTATTATCTTTAAGGTAAACAATATCCTTTTGAGGTACTTTTTATCTCTACTGTCAAATGATAAGATGATTTGAGGACTCATCAGACCATCGTTCCTTTATCCCACTCATACAGGGGATGAGATAAAGACCAAAAAGATAAAGACCAAAATTTGACACATTTTTCAAGATATGAAAAGAATTATTTAAACAATATTTCTATTTTATTTACGTAGCCGGCAGGGGATCTCAGTGAATTTGTTCACATGCCAGGTCACCAAAGCACCCCTGGAGATGCAACGGCACACCTGAGGCAACAAAACCTGAGCACTTTCCGAATCAGAGAGAGGAAAAAAGAGGAAAAACAGGTCTTGTTTGACCAGAGATGCATCTCTGGTATATCCCCGCCAGCCAGAGGTGCCCACTGTAGTGCTGCACCAGCGCTGCACCACCTCATCCTCCACCCAAACTGGTCTCTCCCTCTCTAGCACCAGTCCCCATCAAGCTCCCAGCACTGGCATATCTGAAAATCCCTAGACTGTGACAGGGGGCTACCATTAAAGGTCTTTCCTTGGCTATAAAATCATTACGCTGATGTGACTGTGATAGGATGATGTATAAGAATATGGTATTTATAAGCATTGGAACAAGTTAAAACTATGTCGCCTGCTTGATTAAGGTAACAATATCTTCTCTCTTGGTATTAATAAACAAGGGTTTAGGGTTTGTTTGTTGTTTTTTTTTTTTCTGTCACTATATTAATATTCTTTGTTAGTTTTAACAAAGAATTAGCATTCTTTCTTGGTTAAACATATCCTTAGTGCTTACTTTACATCTCTGAAAATAACAGCAGTATTTGGAATTTTTTTTTAATAGAATAAAATTCTTTTTTTTTAAAGGAAAAGGATCTTTTGTAATAAAGGGGAAAAAACCAAGCTTCAGTAATTTTACCACACTTCTGCATATTCATTTTTTTGTTCTAAAACTTAAATTTGTAATGTATTATTCAATATTTTCATTGTTAGAACTGCACAGAACAGACCAGCTTCCTGAAATCAGCAGAGGTTCCATTTCATGTGTTTTGCTGAACAAATTGGTTATAGCTTTATGTAAATTAATCATCAGGACAGATTTTTTTGTTTGTTTGTTTGTTTGACCACATGTGCATTTTGATTGAATTGCTTTTTGGAGGTAACAACAGAAAACATATAATGTGAGATATAAAGTCTTTTTAAATAGCTTATATCAGAGCTGGAGCATTTGCTAATCCAGATACAGACAGACAAGCTTGTTCACACGAAGACACTTGCATTTTAAACACTTTTTTTTTCCCCCCAAAGGGTCCTCACAATATGTGAATACTGAGCATTCAAAACAGTAAGTGTGGTACTGTAATCTGCCTAATTCTGAACTGAATGTACAGGGACATTCAAACAGTCAGTCCTGCTATTATGCAGTAGATGAATTCCTCTGAAACTCCTGGGTACCTACGAACCACCACATACCCCTTATGAAAAATATATAAACCTGCCACTTCTAAAGTTATACTTTATGATCCAAATAATGCTCTAAATAGGGCTCAAATAGTAATCCACAAGAAAATACACAGCTGCATGCTTGTCTGAATAAGATAGTCCTGGAATGCCTTGGGGTAGTTAAAAACCAGTGGGTTACTAATGAATACACACGACAAGCAAGAAAATCCAGAACACAAACTGCACCTTTAATGAAGGCTCAACAAAGTGGTAATGGCATCTAAACTGCATTTTTTTCCCTAGCTTAGAAATGAGGTATTACTGAGAGACACTGTAGGTAAAAATACTATTGCCATCTTTTTTTGCTGTGGATAAATAAAACACTTCTGTTCCTGGTCTATAAATCCCTGCAAGAAGCTAAAAACGCAAAATGAAGCCAAAACCAATAAACAATGGCAACAACCATACCACAGATGAGAGGGAAGAAAACTGACAAGTGCCAACTGGTCTCTGAGAGATCAAAAGCCAGAGAGAAGCAGAGCATGGCACACCTGCTTAGGGACCTGCAGCTTGCAATTGCAGGCAACACCCAGAGAAGTAAAGAATTCACAATCCAGAGGAAAAAAGTGGTGGAAAACCACTTTTGCACTCTTCTGAGATCAAGGCTGCTCTGGAAGCAATTTTTTTAGGGAAGCTTTTTGGGCCTTAGTCTCATCTACAGGTACCACGGCAGGACAGTCCAGAAGGCACAGAGCTGCCCAACATCCTTGTACAAATGGCCACTCAAGTGCAGTTTCTCACCCATCTCCCTCCATCACAGCTTGCCTGAATCTAAAACTGCGTGATATGACCTAGAGCCACCTATCTCTGAACTTCCACAAACACCACACTGACAAATTTTGCTGGATGTCACTGCAACATTGTCATGAGAGAAAATCCCAGAGAATACATATGTGGCATTGATAAAAATCTCATTTTTTTGTTCTACTCTGACCTTGTCCCTGAATAACTTCTTCAGGCTGAATATTCTTCATGCTTTAGTGTAAAGACAGAGACAGCAGCATTCATTTATCTGTCATGCAACATAACTGTAAACTTAAAAGATATGCAACTTAAGGTTATAAAATAGATACAAAGCTAAACTTAAAGATAAGCAACACACCATCTTTTATCTAATTAACACAGGGTAGTCTGAAAAGGCTGAGCAATCACACATGAAGCTTTCAGCAGTAGTACTTCTCTCTACACTGCTACTTTTATTTTGTAAAGATAAGCAGGAAGAGAATTTATATCATGTTATCTAGACATGTTAGGTAAGTCTTTATTATTGCGAAAGATAAAAGATCAACTCATTGTTCCTTAAAATAGGTAGAGAGCTACAACGAAAAGAAGAGAAAGGGTGGGTGGAAACACATAATTAAGTTCTCAGAGATTTCTGATTGATAAAAATTACATTAGAAAAAATTCTTCATGCAATATTAAGCTGCTATTGTGCACTGAATTGTCAACTGCAACATATAAAATTATTTTCTATTGACTGTGGGTTTATTACAGAAATGACTTATTACTAAAGTGTTAACTCAAACAAACAGATCCAACTGTGAACAGCAGTCTTTCACCTGATACCACAGTTTTCCAAGCCTTGGGATTATGAGTTTTGAATAATAGCTTGATGCCACGGTATGATGTGCCTGGATTTGTTACTGCTGTTCAGCTTCTCATTTAGTACATGCAGCTATACTGGATTTGTTTCATAATCATAAAAATCAAGATGACATCTTGAAGCAAAGGAAGTTTTGTTCCTGTCTGATGCTAATAATACAACTTAGTAACTAAAATCTAGTTTTTACTAGCCTCCAAGTATTAGCATAATAATTAATTGCTTTGATCTAATCTCAAAACCAGTGTAGAAGACATGACAAAAAAATGGATCGCAATGTTCAAATATAGGTAGATGCTGAATAAGTTTAGCATGAACCTTGTTGTAGATCAGAGTATTCTATTGACAGCTTCAACTGTGGCATTTAAAACCAGACAAATGTGTATGCAGATGGTGACACAACATGGGTTCCAGGAAGGCAAAGACCTTAGCAGCAAAAAAGATCAATTATTCCCTCAGAGAACTTGATCAGCAAAAACCTCTGTCCCCCCGGAGTACTCGGCCCCCTTTGCTGCCGTGTCACTCCTGTCATGAAGCCGCTGTGCTGAAGAATTCTCCTTATGCAAATGTTTGCAAGACCAATAAATAAATACAAAAAGCACTGTGAACTTCTGGTTTAAGAAGATGCATTAAGTTTCGCAAAATGAGGCATCTAGCATAGTAAATTATTATACAAAACGCAGTTAAATATCAATAAAAAATCTTTAATTCTCAGTGCTGTGGAAACAAGTGATCTTCCTGAGCAAATGGACTGCTATGGACAGTAGTTACAAGAGCTCTTACAGAAGTGGGTCTCACTTGTTGTCAGAATATTACAGACTGATAGAAATCACATTTGCTCCAGCCCAGGCATACTGAAAATATTGACTTTAATATTGAAATTAAAATATTGAAAAAAATTTGAATTTAAATTCTGGATTAATTTGTAATCTAAAAGTAATTTAATCTATGGTTTTAAGGACTAGTGATAAGATTTTATGATAAATTATCAGTAGTTTGTTTCTATTCTTATGATAACTAACTGATGTTACTTTATTGTAGAACTATCTATACATAAGTGCTTTATTTTAGGTTAAGACCTAGATGCTTTGGAGAGGTTTGGGTCAGTTGCTAACTTGAGCCAGCACATAAGAGAAGTTTTACTGCACAATTAGCAAGCAACTAAAAGATATTTCTTTTCTTATTATAGCCTGAAATTTCCTATCTATAATTTCTTTTCCTGTTGTACTAAATCCTGATAATTTTAATTTCTCCTCAGTTTTAATTAAGCCACCCTAAGGCTTATAAACTCTGAAAGTTTTTACATTTATTTTTTTTTAATTAATTAAAACTGCTTCAATTTGTTTCAAAGGCCTGATGTTTAAACAGGGGACATTTTCATAAACCATCAGTTCTGCTTGTAATAAGGAATACATTTGTGGAATGAGCTGTTCATTGCACCACTCTTTCAATTGCTTGGATCAAAATCAATTAAAGTGTGTTCACAGCTTGAAAAGTGCTGCAATGCAAGGCACACTTGTATTAATATAAATGTGTTAACCTTTCTGGAGGCTGAAAAAAAACCTGTGGACCTGATCTGGTACCTTCACACCTAGTGAATGCCAAGTTAAAATAAGCAGCTTTAACTATGCATCATATCAGTAAATATCATAAGAGGACTTGGAAATCTTGTAAAGCTGTTTTAGGAATGTTTCACATTCTAAATAGAAACTTGAAGCCTTAAAAAGGGAAGTAAGAAAACTGACTTGTTACCTCTGATTCTTAGAAAATAAACTTAGAAAAGTTTTACTGTGTCTTTTCATACTCCTGACTAAAGCCTTTGCATTTGTAGCAAAATGGTTGTTGTAGAAACTCCATGTTTCACCTGTCACTTCTTCATTCTTTACAGTGACATATCCTAAACAGGGACCAAACACTGAGGAAAGGGAATTACAAAAGGAAACCAAGAAATATATTAAAAAAAATTATAATCTACAAGGTCCATTGTCTCTACGTTAACAAGAAGCTATTTCAGAAAATGACCACAGCACTTACTTTTTGAACTGAGTGTGTAAGAAGTCTGTATACAGCCCTAAAGTCTTTGCATTGGTGGTGCTGCACCACACAAATGTGGCCATACTGTTTTCAGATGCAACCAGGCAAATCTACATGGGTTCACTCTCTGCCAGTCTTAGAGCCAGCATCTATATAACTCTCCATTTTGTGTGTAGCCATACTAGAAGAATTAAGAAGATTCTTAGAAAAATATCTTGTATTTGACATTTCTTAAGTACTTCAGAAATTCTGTGTAAAAGTAGCAGCTGCTTCCATAGGAAATCTCAAATGCAGTGTAATATTGACAACAGCTTTCAAGCAGGAGATGTAATCTTGACACACTCCCTTTACCTGGCTTGCTTTTTTCACATATATCTATTAATTCCAAAGTGTTGGCAGATCCAAATGCCAAACAGACTACAAGAGACAGCAAATACAAAAGTAGACAGAAGTGACCTTCCTTGCCATTAGTGAGAGGTAGGGAAAAAAAACCCTGAATTTTCAGCTTTGTGGCTGAAGCAAAGTAGTATATATATCAGCACAGTGTATGTTAAAGGAAATGTTTCAAGGAACTTTAATTAAATATAAATCTGGTTGAAATGAAATATTTTGACATGTCCAATACAATTAAAAGGAGATTCAAGGAATACAAATCTGACCAGGCATGAGCTGGGACAGGTTACACGGTATTCTAGGTCCCACTCCCTCAGCTGCCAAACAGTTTTCATTTACGAATTTCATACCTTAAGCTAACATGTGGTGCAGAGGATCACAACCTCCACAGTACACGGGTTGGGTGCCAATCCTGAATCAAACCCAAGATACTCTTAGTTAAGGTACATACAATGCGACCAGCATCTGTCACTTTGCACACCAGAAGCCCCCAGTATTGTTTTCTGTTTTAATTTGCATTTAACAGCACTTCTGAAATATTTTCCCAAAGGTTTTGTGAATAAAAAATAAACAGGATTCTTGGTATTCCCATCTTTCAACAAGATTAGAAATACTTTAACAAGTTTCCCTTATGGCCAATCTAAAAATTCATAGGAAAGCTAGGAAACGAATAATAGATATGAAATATACAGAAAAAGGACCTGACTGATGTTCTGAAGGGACTTTAGAATTTCTGTTCCTCTCACTACACGCTGTCAAAGTTTCCCCCACAAGAGATTAATTCAATGAGGTCACCTTATAAAATAAAATCCATTACAAAATTCAGATCACAAGAACCAAGGGAAAAATTATGCCAACTGAAATTGTCACCCAATAGAGAAAGCTCTCAGCCACGAGGTGATTAACCCTACACCTTTAGGAAATACCAAAAGATCCTCTTTGGAAAAGCTTCTGCACCAAAAAAGCAAATCTCTTTCTGCTTTTAGGGGTGCGGGACAGAAAGAAAGTGATATGACGCAGCCTTAAATACTAAAGGTATAACTCTCCTATAAGCAAAGCTTTTACCATGGATGGTGGAGCATTGCAAGGGCACAGCATCTGCCCATTACTTCATCTTGTTTCTTGCACTCAGTCTCAGCATTTACTCCTTTGTGCTAGTCCATAGTCATATAACCTGCCCTGTAGACCACCAAGATGTTCAGGCAAAAAGGCAAACCAAGACATTTTCCTTTTCTTCCCTTCACCACACCAGCACATTCCCAGCAACAGCTTTCTATAAAGAAAAAAATAAAAAGAGGAAAAGAATATATCTTAGTGACATGAGTGATTTATAGCCCCAAGGAGGGATAAAATGATCCATGACTAGAAGTCACTGTTTTTATTAAAAATGATGATTCCCAGTCATGGTGCTTTTTAGTTATGTGCATAATTAATGTTAGCTTGTGAAAGCTGCCAATGATGCTCATCACCAGTAGATGTTCTCGTATGTCTGGATTTGAATGCATGATGAAGTTTTTCTGTCTTTTGGGATTCAAAACAGAAGTTTGTGAATAATGCAAGACTGAAAACCAAAAATAACAAAGAAACTTCTATTTGCCCAGTGAACGTTAGAGACAAGAGTGTAGAATACAAAGTAAAGTAACCAAAACAGGCGCAGATTTCCCTGTAAAAAACAGCACTGTGTAAAGATTTGTTTGGTTTTTAGTTAGAGAATATCTGCAAATGAGAAATTCAAAACTACTTTACTGACAGCTTTGGAAGGAACAAACTCTTTGTTTACCCACTCATCAAAATATAGAGAGGCAACACTAGAAGTCTTTACCACAAAGCTCTGTTTGAAGCTCCGGTCTCAAGAGAGCATCTCTACGGCTGGGAAATAAGTCAGTCTGTGGACTGCTGTTACCTTCTTTTCCAAGTTCAGCATGACATGCGTTGACTTTTGGTGGTATGGTTTGGATCGAAACAGCTGTCAATTAGCTGAACCCATCTCATGCCTAGCCTTCAACACTGTATACATAAATCCAGTTCTATATGCTATGCTGTTTAGCATCAGGTGGTAAATGATGTTGGTAATTTCATTACTGCCTGAATTACATTGCTGTATTCTAGAACAAACATTTTGCCTTTGCCTTCCTCTCAAAAAACCACTTCAACATGTGAAGTAGACTTTTCCTGGCTATTTTAGTTTCCTCTGAATTTCTTTCTATTACTACAAATACCACACAAAAGCAAGCAATACTAATACTCCAAGAGGAGAAATGCTGTTAACGATTATGTTTCTAAGTAGTATTTCTTTTCATTTTGCATAACCCATTGCCTTTTGGATTTATCAAAATATTTACTTATGGGAATGCCTTTACTCAGTGCCTTGTGGATCACCAATTACACATTAAAGAACAAGGTCATAAAATATTGATAAAATCATTAACTACAGTTTTATCCATTTACCATGGCTAAAAACACATGCTGCTACAATCTTAATTTGATTCCCAAGGAAATAAATTATTTCAAGAACAGCATTTAATTGCTAGAACACTTCAAAAAATAAAAGAAAAAGAGTGCCTTTCCCCAAATTCAACTTTCTGTTCATGTATTTGCCTCACCAATATACTCTAGTCATATGAATTAAATGTCCCAGACCCAGAGTTTTGTAGGCGTGCTGTATTCCCAAAATAACACAGACTACAACTGGAGTTGCCACTCGTCAGAACTACCATTAATTTAACTTTTTGTCAGATCAGAAATCACTGTGCTGGATTTTTCTGTTGATGTTCTTGAATGTTATCCCTCTACTCATCATATCAGACAAACAATTGAAGGAATGTTGCCATGAGGTCAGACATGAAATATTAATTTAGTTCTATAGGCAAAGGTCATAATTTGTTTTCAGCAAGTTAATCCAGTAGCTTTGCTTTCTGGACAAAATGGTTTCTCATTTTTCTACTGACCAGTCTACAGCTTCAATATGCAGGTAACATCATCTAACAGAACTGCTCATATAAGTCAGAAAGAGGAAAGCAAAAGTAGGATGCAATTCCCTTTCTCCCTATGCAAAACTGGTACGAGTTATTGATGGCAGAAGATCACTGTTTGTCCTGGAAGTCAAGAGCTGCAGCATGTGCTGGTACAGGGGCAGACATTGCGGGGTCTGGGATGGAGGTCCGGGCTGTTTCCCAAAGAAAGGAAGGATAAAATTGATTTTCTTACATAGAGGAACTGTTATTCAGAAGAGCAGCCATTTGTGAAGCTGGCTGCAGGCTCTGTTGATGCTGCTTTTCCCATCGTTATGGGACACCACTTTTCCACATGTACAAGAAGTCTTCCCCCAAGCCCAGCATTTAATTAAAACAAACAAAAAAAAAAAAAAAAAAAAAAAAACCCAAAACCATTTCATCCTGCAGTTCCCATATCCAGATAAAAACAATATTAACCAATTTGACAAAATTTGGGGGAAAAGCCAAGAAAAGGCACAGCAAACGTTTAGTGGGGAGAAGTGCCTTGCCCCAGCAGTGCAGTTGCAAGACTACAGACCCTCTCCCAGCACAGACACCCACCGAGGCTACAGGCAAGCACAGGCAGGAGGCATCTGGCATCCCCACACTTCAAGTGAATCCCCCCTCGCAGCCCGGTGAACGCTTGCAGGAGGTGTCTGTGCAAGCCTCATCTTTTCTTCTTGTATAATTTGTTACTTAGGTTGGTTTCTAATCTCATTTTAAATGTGGTTGGAGACTATCAGCATAATTGACGAGCAGATACTGTGTTCCCCCTGTTGTACTGAAGTTGTTTTTCTCAGTCGGTTTTCAGAGCTCCTACTGAGTTGTTAATGAGCTGTCAATTATTTGTGCAAATTGGGAGGTAGGCACTGGGAAAGTAGCTGCACTGGAAAAGAAACATTTTCCCTTAAATCTTCCAAAATGCAACACTAGTATACCAGTACAAAAGCTACTTTATATAAGAAAAATGAACATTTAAAATAGGTCCACTGTAGGGAAAAAGAACCAACCAACCAAAAACCCAAACAATAAAACCCACAGCAAAAAATACTTCATTAAATAAGGAAATACAGAGACCTAATTCAGCAGCTACATTCATAGTAATAGTTTGAAGAGGAAAAAATGAAAATGCCACTCTTCTACTGGAGAGAGCACTGTACCCTGATCGCAGTTCACATCACTACTAATGGTAACCTGTTTGCTGAGCTTGGTTTTCATAAGCAATACTTGATTTATCTTTTTGTTCTTAAAAGGAGCTTCCTATTTCAGGTTCTTGTTCTTGAACCCCTATGTAGAGTGCCTGATTTCTCAGTTGGTGCCTAGCCACACAAACAGCTGCTTGACATTTAGTACAACTGATGGAAACAGATTGTTGGTGGCAAAGGTAGGAAAGAGGATGGCCAGGAAACCTGAGAACCTGCTAAAGCAGATGGATGTCAGATTTGCTCCATCAGTGTTGGAAAGACCATAGAGTTCTTTTCTCTCTCACTCTACCTGCCACTTCATCCTCTGCTGCTCATTTCCACCCTACAGTTATGTGAATACTAGCTGTGCATGGCTACATTTCAAGAACCTGGAAACCTCTGATGTGAAAAATGAGAACACTAATAATTTCCTAACCATCTTTTTTCATCTCGATGACCAGTTGCACTTACAAGACAGAATTAGTAATTTTAATCAGTGACAAAACTTTTAAATGATCCTCTTTGAGAAAGAAAAAAAAATGTTCTAAGGTTTAATTATGCAAAGGGCTACTCTTAAGAAGGTACAGCAGGATATTTCATATGCTTAAGTTTAATCACATGTATAAGTCATTGCAGACTCAGAGATGGGTATTTTTGCTGGGAGTTCCAACATTTTCCCGTTAGGAGAGGACTGCTTCCCTCTGACAGTCCTCTTGACCTTCATGTCCTGAGAAACCTGGACTCACACTGAGCAGACAAGTGTATCCAAAAAGCTGCACTGATTTCCAGTGAAATACTAGGGCTTTTCTAGCAAGGGGGGAAATCAGGTGAGTTTCACCAGATGCTTTGCTCCACTGGAGTGTACAAGTCATGGGTGGAATATAGAGGTTGAGGTGAAAGGGGTTAGAAATCCCTGAGCATTACAGAAATTAAAACTGGTTTTCCCCCATTCTCCTTCAGGAATTGGCACTGACTGAAAAACTCCTATTTTTTGATGACAATTTTGTAAAAATGTCTAAAAATTATTGATAGGATTAATCTTTTCATGATGAAAATAAGGACCTTTCACAATATAGGCAGCAAACAGGGCCACAGACAGCAGGGAAGGTTTTATTTTTATTCTGATTGCACACAAAATAAAAGGGCTATCCGAGTCTGCTTCACTGAAGTTGAGAGGCAGGCAAGAGATTATACAGCATCATTTTGTCTGCACTGCACATCTTTTCACCCAGCTACACGCATGTGTGCTACAGGGTAATGTATAAGCAACACCCAACACCATCTGTTTGACTGGAGCACAGACCCTTGCACCAGATGCCAGTCTGAATTTAAAGTCAGCTAGGTAGTGAACAGAAGTTGTTGCCATGAGCTGCTCAGGCTTTACATCAGTCTCTTTATAATGCCCTGTTATGAAAGCTCCAGCTCTCCTGCTATAAATTTGTATTCTTGTTAAGCAGAGCAGAAGCCAAGGCTCAGGTAGAAGAGCTGCATACCCATCCCTGCCTTGCGAGATGCTGCAGGTTAGCGTTGGAGGAGAAGCCTAACAGTCTGAACAGCTGCTACACATTTCACCTAGTCTAAAAACCAAATAATTTTGGTCTACAGTTTAGTTCTCTTTCCATTACCTTTCACAAACAAGTTCACTTAAGGAAGAGACACAAAATGAATGATGTCTTTTTATTTCAGGAAGAATTATTTCACTGACATCTGCTGAAGTCATCTGTTTAAGAATAAAGACCCTCTAAAGTCCTGATTAAAGCTTTCAGGTTGCTGGAGCAGGGCCAACTGCAACTCTGTAAGCCTATGGTCTGCTGCAAAAATTCAAGCACAAAAAAAACCAACAACCCAACAAAACCCTGTCAAACTAAGAAATGTAAGGAGTGGTGGACCTTCTGCTGAGAAGTTCAATGCTCTTAATTCATATTAGCAGTGAAACTTAGAAGTGCAAACATAACATTGCCACAGGACCAGTAATATGCACAATGGATGAGGGGGCTGATGGATCACCTATATTTTTTTATTGCTATTAAATCAATATGGGAGTTATTACTCTTATCTGTAATGTAGTCAGACCCAGAGGTCTCAGGTGACATAACTGGAGGCAGATTAACTTGCCTATGGCAAACAGATGATGAACAGGATTAAAATCCAGGTCTCCTGAGACGCAGACCAGATTCTTGTAATCACTATTCTTTTTTATACCATCTGTAATGCTTAAGCAGCCACTTTCACTGGGAAAAACATTACAATAAATGAAGGCAAGCTATAATAAATTCTTTTCAGGGTTTTTAGCTTTTTCCTAGGTTTTATAAATCTTCCTGAAACTGAACCTTGATATCTAGGGGCAAAAGCGCACTTCCCCTCTGTGTTATAGAAACATCATCTGGGAATGAAACATTTACTTAAAAGAAATAAAAGACACTAACAGCATTGTCTCAGAAATCTGCAAATTTACATTGACTACCCACTAAGTTTCCTATCTACGAAAAAGAAAAAGAAAAAAAAGATTATATATTCCCAGAGTTTTTAAATAGTATGCTGCACAAAGACATACTTGAAATGAAAATATGACAGGAAATTTGCCTGTAAAAAGAATGCCATACATCTGACGGAAACATGAAAAAATAAACCTACATGACATTTTTTGTAATCTTAAAATCAGCAGTGATTAAAAAATTGCTGCATTGTTAGCTGCATTTTAAATGACTTTCACAATTATATTTTCCATCTTAAAATGAGCATAGATGCTTATTTAAGCAGACTTAAGACACAAAATTATTCTTTAAGAGATTTGTATCCTTTTCCTTTAAAAAAGCCTAAAATCAAATAACCCACCACTCCTATTTTTCCTTGTTCATCAACACACCCATCACAAACCCGTCCTGTACAGACCACAGAGGAAACACATTATAGGAACTGAGATAGGAGTACGAGCACACGTAGAAACTCAGATATGAGATAAGAGTATATGCAGCATTCTCCAAGACACTGCATTGAATACTCCATGCCTACTGCTAATAGTAATGTAAATATTCAGCTTTAGCACTTACATAGAACTTTATTTCTCAAAGCAACTAAGATGATGGTATCTCAGCATCTATTAATATTGAAAAGTACTTTTCTGATCCCAGGACAGATAAGGTCCAAATGCTGATTTGTTCTGTTGCATAGACTTTCCACACTCATAATGTTGACAGGGATTGACTGAAATTAGAGCAGTGTAAAAACATAGCTATTAAAGCTGAAACATTGAAAACAAAGGAAAACAAACATTTTCCTTATACGTCATCTCTCATTTAGGTGTAAAGTCTTGGCCTCACTGAAGCCAGGATTTCCCTCAAGATATTAACAAATGCATCTGCATATTAATTCTCTACTAGCAAATTAATTCTCTACTAGCTAGAATCAAAATATGGAAATCCAGAGTAAAGATATACAAGTGTAACTCATAGCAGCTGGCATCTTTCCATCAACTTGACTGGATGCCAGTGAGAGGAATTCGGCTGTCAGTTATCATAGCACAAGAGGAAAAATTTTGCTAAATATTATTCTGAGTGTACAGCAGTGTATAACCATGAACAGAGCCCAAAATACTATTTCCTCAAAAAATGCCTCATTATGAAACAGTTTCTCTTCTACTACATGAATGCTTCCATTCAGTGAGGTATTTCTAGGTGAATTACACTGCACACACAGAACTGAGCTTGATGACTTCCTGTGGAAAAAGAATTCAGAGTGCATTTTGGTAGGAAGTTGATTAAATTCCCAGTATGCCTTTAATGTTATTTAAGAAAAACACACACACAGAGACTATTTCAGGACCTGTAAAAGAAAGTGCACGCCTACAACTCTAGCATAGGCAAATCAAATAGGCAATGAAAAGGACAAATGCCATGACTATATATTTTTTAAATGTTAAGTATTATGAACCTTCTTTTGTATCACAAATAAACTTTATTATGCTACCACACTGCAATCAATTATAACTGTTTTCATTCTGCAAGTAATGGACAGAATTAAACAAAGCAGGCTGGCATAGTAGATTTGACCTTTGAAAACAGGAGGAAAACCTGGTTTCCTCCAACAGTTTATGTTATTTTATTTCTGTAGCCTTTGGAAAGAAGTGAACTCAGGATTCAGTGAGCCATACAGTTCTCGTAGAGAACTGGCATAATCCAGTGCCACTCTGTTTTTCATTAGGAAGCCTCTGTTCCCCTGTAGCCCTTCCTGTGGACCAGGATTTAATTTCGCCACTCTGATGATGGCATCTCACCTCTGTGTGTTTCCACCTTCACACAACCATATGGCAACAAAGTGTTAGAAGCCACACACAGGATATGTTTTTTTGAAAGTGTTCTAAAAAAAAATAAAAATCACTACAAAGTCATAAATTCCTGTACAAAATTAAAAAGAGATGCCCTTGATACATAGTATTCAACACGATCTCATTAGATTAATATTAAAGATTTTTTAATAAAATATAAAGATATATTTATGTAAAAATTATTCCCTGGCTTTTAAATTTGTTTGACTTTCTGCAAAATAATTATGTCAAAATCTAGATCCCGTGGGCCCTCTGATAAAGCTTGAAGAGTTGCATGAGGGACCAGAAGGTATTTTCATGTGTCATATAGTATTATAATTTTTAATGGCATTATGCCCATCAGAGTTGGGGAAAAGTCTCTGACTACTAATTCTCCAGTGCTAAGGGATGCTTAGTTAGACTGGTGCCAGCACGCCTCTGTATCCTCCACAAAGATGCAGAGAATGATCAGCACAGTGTCTGCTCAAGGCTTTAGATCAGTATAGGCTAAAGCGTGGGGCCAGGGCTGCATTGCTTCAGCCAAGCTATGGGAACGAAGGTTACAATCCCATCCTGGTTATAATAGCCACGAAGCAGCCCTAGAGCTGTGAGTTCTGCGGTGCCCAGTGAAGAGCAAGAGAGGCAACAGCTGTACAGAGGAGACCTCCCCCCCCCAGCTACAGCCATCTCCCTCCTACCCTCAAGGTCCCCTCCAACAGCAGCACAGAAGTTAGAGAGCTGGATCCCCCGGGTCAGGGCACAGGCAGAACACTGGAGCACCCATTCCGGTGACCCAAGAGCCTGCCATTGCAAGCAACTGCCTTCTTCGTTAGCCGTCATTGCAGAAGTCCCATAAGCCCTTTGAATCAGAATGGGATCTCTTATTCTTCACTGCAAAACTATGCTGGCTCTTATACTCGCCACGAACACAGCTGCCTAAACTGAGACCTTCCTTCATGTGCCAGCCAGCAGGTGAATCTCATGCTCAAGCAATGATAGTGTCTCACCAGAGTAGTATTTTAAAATATGTGGAAACAATATTCTTACTATTGCTTTTATCATTTATGACAGGAAGATCTTTAATATATGGGTAAATTTCCATTTGGAGAAGTCAATAGTCTTAAATAATAACTAAGATTTCAGGTCTTTCAATCATGATGCAAAATAACCTACCATTAACTTTACAAATGAGAACCAAGTTAAAAGGCTTCTAGCAAATTACCAGTGAATCACCAGAATTTCCTTCAGGCAGAGATATTACTCCTAAACTGTTGCCAGTGATATATAGCTTTAGCATATTTTTTTTTTTGCTAATTTGCAATGGTTTCTCATACTCTTCTTCTAATGGATCATTACAAGAGCCAAATAATTTGTATGGCTGCCAATAACTGTCTCAAGGTAAGACTGCTTAGGTAGGCCAAGAAGAACATACAGCAAGAGAAAGCCTACAGAAAGAATTCCAAATTACAGCGCTGTTATGGAAAAATAGGAAACACTTAACAGAATAGAAAGCTATGCCCTTAAACATCTGCTTCCAAAATCAAGGCCGTCACAAATAAAGTACTACCTTAATAATATACTGTTAAGGGCTTCCTTTTTTGCTTTTTAAAAACCTGTTCACTTTGCTGCATGTTATAGAAAACATGCTAGGTCAAACTGTACTTGGAACTATTGCCAAAAGTGATGCAGTAATCCAGAAGAATTAAATTCTTATGCTATGGAAAATAAATGAAAGAATTACATACACACAGATATCTCATGCTCCTCCAAACTTTGATCATATATAACTCACCTTAAACCTTAAATCTTTGTGAAGCCAATCAGTTATATAAAGGCTGGTGATGGCAATAATTTATGGATCAATAAAAAATGATTTAAACAAAAACTAATAAAAGCTCAAGTTAAGATGTATTGGTCATAAGTGGTACTTGATTCATCTTTAATATGATACATTCTTTCTTTCATATCTTTCTTCGATTACACTGGGTTTTTTTCCTGCCAACAAACCTTCTCAACCTATTCTTGGAGGACAGCACAGTAGCATTCGAGTGTTGGCGTTAATACAGCCTATGCAACTGAAGCAAAGGTCACTGGAGAGGATCCTCCAGGGAGCCAAGCCCAGACCCCAAAACAGCACACCAGCAATCTGTAATACCTTCATGCACGCAGTCCTGTAAGTACATGCACATTATGTGGAGCCCGAACTGTTTGCTGAGCACCTACATACGTATATACAAGGACTGAAAGCCTCTTGCTCCATGCTTGAGGTTTGTTTTCATATCTTCCCACCAGACTCAGCTAGATTTGTGATTTGTGCACCCGTAGTGCGATCTCTTTACAAAAGGCAGACAGTCCCTATTCTTACGCTTGCTCCTATAAACTGTTGGTAATTGTCTGCACCTTTAATATCTTCTCATTTTTTTAAGTTCACAAGTCTGGAGACACTCTCTAAAGACATACACGTGTATTTTGACCTTTTCTTGTGATCAGTGAGCGGCAATAACATCATTCACATTAGGCATTAACTTGCAGTATTAATGGTGCATTTAATACACACATGACTGTCACCTTGCCTGCCCTCTGGCTGCTTTGGGCTATCTGAAGACACTTAGCCAACAGGGAATGCAGGGCACTGAATTTAGGTCACAGCCAGGCTGTATGAATCTGGCCTTTTAAACACATTCACGTTTTTGGTGCCTGGCATGTTTCTGTGGAGCAAGGTGACAGTATGTCACCTCGTCCTGCAGTGGGGTGACCAGGGAAGGGGTCAAACTCAAGAAACAGGCCTGACAAAGGGTCCCACCTCAGTGCTGCTGTCTTTCAGGGCACAGAGCTGAACTGACTTGAGATAATTCTTATCTCCTTTCTGGCAGTGAGGGCTGGAAATACCAGGAATGTCAGACTCCAGTTTTCTCTGCCCAGTCAGACACCAGAAAAGCAGCTGAAACCCCCAAAGCAGAACATGACATGGTACAGAGACATGTTCTCCAGGACACCTGCACAATTTCACTTCATTAATTTTAATAACAGTTCTGTTAATCATATCTTTATTTTATATAAGTTAGTCCGTTAGTCCAGCGGGTATACTGTGTTGCTAAACACTACTTTTCCTTAGTATGTAGAATTTCCATGAACACTGAGTTTTCTCACTACTCCCGGCTGTGATTTCTTTCTCTAATTCTGTTTCGAGGGGAAAACGTCCCTTTCCACTGAACTGCAGAGCTCTGTTAAATATTTCACACACAGTCCCTGTGCAGAACCAACACAAATAGCTATTCCACATGACAAACTGATATGGAATAACGGGTCAAGATCCCCAACCCAATCAAAGAAAGAGCAGGAGCTTGCTTTGTTATGTTAAATGTGAAAGAAAAGAGTGAAAGAGCATTCAAATGACAGTTTTGGTCCTTACCAACTATTACAATTTGCTCTTGGAAGCATGACCTATACATGACAGACACCTCCTGTGAGCTGACTACGTTCACCTAGATGGAAGCAAAATCAGCCTCATAAGAAAGTGGCATCTCTTGAAGAGAAATAATTAACAAGTTTGACAGAAAAAGGGTTATCATTACAAGTGTTGCCATAAGCTTTCCATACAAGTTAAATTAAGACATGGCAGGTAGGCAAAAAAAAAAAAAAAAAAAAAAAAAAAAATTAACAAAAAGGCTGGTGCACAACAAAAAGTAAGGTAGGATATCTGGGCAAAAAAAGAGGAGGGGTTCGGTTTGAAACTATCTGTGAGGATATGACCAGCTTATTCTCAGGTATTTTCAAAAGGGACACCCTTTGCCTTCAATCCTATGTACTTTGTCTTATATACTGTGCTACCATACAGCATTTCTCTGAATTTATATCAGCTATGCCCATCCACTGCTTACTTTCCCAGTGCTGCAGGTATTGGCTCCACAGCAAGAGCTGAACTTACATGATTTATTTGACACGTGGGCATTGCAATGCTTTCCACTTTGTTTTGCAAAGAAAAGACAACATGATTTTTTTTTTCTTCCTTACCTTTATTTTCTTCTTAAATTCCTTTTTAATTTTGCCAAAATTGATCTTATTTTCCCTCAACTAATATTCCTCATAAAGGTAGCAGATGCCCCAGCTTGAGAATATAGGCACATTTCTACTTTTTGAGAAAAAATAACCAGCTTAAGAGACATTATTTTTGAGAATACTAGAATTTGAATATAAATCTTCAAAATTATCAAAACTTATTCAATCCTAAGAAATTTATATATAATTTAAATCATTATACAGATATACAAAGGTGTCAGAGTGAATTTATGAATTTATATATGGGTGTATAGCGGAAAATAATAATCACTTTGATTTTTATCTGATTCAATTTGCTGGCAATTCAATATGCAAAAGATGTATTTTTATTCAACTATTCCTTAAAATCAAAGAACGGTTTCTCACTAAGAAATTCTATCTAGCCTGTGTTTAACTACAGAAAAGTATGTTGCACCCATTTTTATGTCCTAAAAAAACTGGGCTATAAAAATAGAGAGAAGGATCAATACTCTACTCAAGTGATACATAAATCTAAGCATCGCCAAATACTGGAAGCCTATAGTTGTAAATTACTTACTTCAATAGCAAGATATAAATTATAAGGGGTAAATAGCTGTAATAGTGGGTTCAGAAGAACTTTGTGAGGAAAAATTTAAAAAAGCGGATCAAGGAACAATAAGAACAACTAATTCAGCCTATTACTTTGGTTAACAAAACTCCTCTTAAGGAAGAATTGGTACGACAATCCATTTAGTAATAAAAGTGTAAAATATATGAAACTTCACTCCAGATAGTAGGTGATGAAGACTGTTCAGGTTTTATTATGTGCTGTTCTGTCATAAATAACTTTAAACTTTGCTCATTGGTTTCTGTTTGTTTTTTTAACTACCGGATTTTAATCTAATTACTTCAAGCTGTCTCAGGCAAAACTAATGGCAACAGTATGGAGCTGAAGTTGCAGCCACACTTTACCTGCACTAATACATGCAAATGCTGTCATCTAGGAGGCTTCTAAATTAGCACCTGAATAAACCTTTAGATTCCAAGCATCTAATTTGTTGGGGTTTTCTGAATGTTAAAGGAATTAACTGCTGAGGTTATTTTCATGAGCTCCAGGTATGTCAAATGCATTATGTGCAGCCTTTGGGTACCATCAGTGAAACTGCAGAAGTAAAAATAAATATTTTTTTAAAAAATAAATATGTAACATCCACCTAGTCTGCAGTTAGACTCCATTTCTAGCCCAGGCATATCTTTCTCTTGTGGCTACTCTGAAGATAATTGCTTGATGTTAAGAATTCAATATATTGATGGAGGGATTACTTATAAGAGGTTCAACACAAAGGAAAATGTGTTGCTAAAAGCAGTGAGAACTGGCTGCCATCATCTCAAGCGTCTTTTGACTTGACTTATGAAGCCATGCAAATGAGTCATAGTCTTGGCACAGCTGCTTTCTCCCAGCTATATGCGTTCTAGAAATTGCCCATCCACAGTTACATGCAGAAGCACTGCAAAGCGACAGTGTTAATCCTCCTCTTTCTTACGCATCATCTCCACCCTGTTCACATGAACTACTAATGCCAAAAGATATTATTTCCTTCTTCACTACCTCAATGCTTGACCATACAAGGGACTTTCTTCTTCCACGTGCCCTGATTGCTAGTCACGAGGCTAACCAAAGGTTAGAGAGGGGCAGGAGGGAGGAATGAAGAAGAGACATTCACGATAAATGCACAAGCAGACCATAAACGATGACTGGCTTTTTGTGATAAAGTATTGCAGGACAGAAAGTTGGGAAGTTTAGGCATGTCCCAAAGGTGTATGGAGAAGAAATGTGTTAGTAAGGCAGAGTTCCAAGCGCCTCTGAGGAACTAAGCTTGAAAAAAATATCTACATTGGTAATTAATGTATCCCAACAAGCTGATTGACCTATGACCAATGCACCAGAAATTTCAGGTTGACTGCAGCTAGAGAAGGAGAATCTGGCAGTGAAAACTGCAGAAAACTAAAATGTGCTAAGAGAACCCTGTCACCAACATCACCTCTGGCACTGCAAGCACTCTGTAATACCTGCATCTGAAGAGCTGGCTGGGCAGCTGAAGAATAGGCACACATGTGAAGACTGTTTAAATCAAGGGGGTGGGGTGGTGGTGGTGAAAAAGGAGATGTATGAGTTAGGCAAAACTTAAAAAGGGAAGAGAAAAAAATGTTTGTTTGTTTTTCGTCCTGTTCAGTATCCAGAAAATGAAGCAAGGCTAAACCACCAAATTATTTTGCCAGTCTCTGGAAAAAAGTTAGAAAGAAAAGCAGCTCAGACTCAACCCACTATTCCAGATTACTCAGAAAGTGCAGCTTTTGACTCTGACAGTCCCTTATCCATTTACAGCCCCTGAGCCAAGGTAACTATCGTGTCTGTGCAGGGCAGGAACACTCACAGACCAACTTCTGCAGGTCTGTGGGTGTTGGTTCGCTCCACAACAGCACTGACAGCAGATTCACTGAGGTTTATAAAGCACCATGGAATTTTTAAATGGAAAGTACTGTATTCAGCATTATTATATCATCTCTGGCAATATGATATGGACCCTCAAGAGCAAACTTAGTTTTTATTGAAGTGTTACTGTTTTTTGCCTTCACTAGCTACGCTTCAATAGGTGCCAGTTAACCCGTGACAGACTAAATCCACTGCTGCCCTTTTCATGATCTTAAAGAGTATTTTAAAAGCAGTTTTAAAATTCCAGCTGTTCTATTTTATTTCATTTCTTGGGCTCAATTCCACTTTCCACATGAGATGTACATGAGCAAGTTGTGTGAAGCACACTGTGTTTCATCATACCAGTATATAAGTGGTACTATCTTTTAAATTTAAATTTGATTAATCAATAGCAAATGTCTATATGACGCAGATCCCTTCTTTCTACAGTTGAATGAAGAAATTCTCAGAGCAAGGTCACTAGAGTGACTCAGACCAGTTTATGGGTAGGTGTTTGGCACCACCATCACCAGTTTTTTAGTGTACCATTTGCTATCTTCTAAAATGCTAAAAAAAGGGACAAAATAAAAATACTACATCTAGTCTTACTGAACTCCCAGATTTGGATAAAGTCATAATCTATTAAAAATGTACTAACTGGAAATTTTTAGACAAATGTTCAGCTATGTCTTAAGCATAACTGAACAAAATGATCTCTAAGCAGAATGCGATGTCTGGAGGATCCAGAACTATTACAAGACGTATTGCACACTGAAGGGAGACATTCATTTTGTAAAGGCTCAGAAAAACATGGACAAGCTTGAATGACCAAACTACAGATAAATGGAAATACTTTCTCTAAATTTATCCACTGATTCTTACTTCATTAACCAGTTCAGAAGAACATAAAAATACCAGTAAGAACAGAAAGACTGATCTTCCAGCATGCGGAATCAAATTTATTTTCACTAAGCAGCACAGCAGAGGCACCAGCAAAGTAATGCTCTCTCACAGAGGGCTCAGCCGACTGCTGATGTTTGTCTTTAACTTCATTTGCCAGCATCCACTGGACTTGAACTTTAAGCAACACTTCAAAAGCTGATAAAGGAAAGCAACCTAAGACATCAGCACAGGAGTTAGTATGCGAATTACCAACTGTAATGTTTTAAAATGTAAGATTTCACCCTGTGGGAACCTGCTTGAGGTGTCTAGACTGGCTGCATCAAGCAGGAAATGTTAATGAAACACCTTGGTCCTCATACAGCAGGGGTGTAAGGTATACATAAATCAAATATCTGCAAAATTAGTTGACATGGTTAGATTAGCAATAGATAAATTAGGTGAAGGTAAAAGTGATAGGTCATAGGATGAGATCCAAGTATGCATCTTTGAACATCAGTCATCTGATGCATTGGTTTTGTCACAAGTAACAGGTTTAATAAATTATCACTCACTACTTGAGTTTTAAAAATATAGAACTTCTACTTGCAGAAGTTGTATGTAGGTGAAATGAGTCTGGGAGTTGCACGCAGAGTAGGCATAAAAGGAGGAAACCTGGCCTCACTGAAATTGGGATCTTTTTACATTTGCTTAAGTGAGACAGTTACTTGCTCACCAATGAAGGAATCAAGCAAAGAACCATTTCAAATTAGATTAAACCCTACCATTTACTAGGAACTTTTTAAGTCACAGTGATGCTTGAACGTGGTAGAGTTTCACTATTACATACTCTCCTGGTTTCAGCTGGGAGAGAGTTCATTTTCTTCTTAGCAGCTGGTGCATCTGTGGTTTGGATTAGGCATGAGAGCAATGCAGTGGCACCTGATGGTTCCAGTTGCTGCTGGTGATGTTTGTGCTCAGTCAAGGACTTGGCTCTTCCTCCGCCTGGCCAGCGAGAGGGCTGGAGGGTGCAGAAACTGGGAGGGGACACGGCCAGGACAGCCGACCCAAACTGGCCAAAGGCATATTCCCTACCATGGGACATCACGCTCAGTCTATGAACTGGGGGGAGGGGACCAGCTGGGCATCGCTCAGTGGGCGCTGAGCAGCTGTAGAGAAGCAATGTGGCACTAGCTTCTTCTCCACTTTCTATGGATTTTATTCCTCTCCCCTTCTCCCTCTTTTTCATTATAATTGTTATCCATATTGTCATCATTTGGGGATTTTTTTTCTCCTGTTTCATTTAATTATTAAACTGTTCTTATCTCAACCTTTGACTTTTACATTCCGATTCTCTCCCCGGCCCTTGGGGTGAGGGTAGAGGGAGTGAGTGGCTGCGTGGTGCTTGGTTTCTGGCTGAGGATAAACCATGACACATACTTCAAATATTAAGATTCTTTGTCATTAATTCTCTTCTATCTTTTGTTGATAAAAGAGGGTTCCTATCAGAATTTTGCATACAGAGTTCCTTTCTTTGCATGTATGTTTTCACACGGGAATTTACCAATATATTTTAAGCAAAGGAAACTCAAAAACCTGATCCTATGATACCAATGAAAATTCCTTGCTTATAAAATAATTTAATAGAATATTCTTAATTTCTTCATATGATTTAATTACCTTGCCTAATTTAATTCACAACACAGACTTCTGTGATGAGCTATAGGATTTTAAATTATTCCCCCTACTTAATTTATCAATAACTTTTCCTTGTTTTCCACTTCAAAAATGTATATGGAAAGTTACTGATAAAATGCTGCATTTGATTTCTATGATAAGATTGTTCTGTTAATTGTGGGGTTTGTTACTTTGTTTTCTAACAAAGCTACGTGGCACTAAATGCTCAAAGCATATGGATTCCTTCTGTGAAATATAGCCTTAGAATTAATTAGGCAAAATCTTGAATTTTTTAAGGTAGCATTCAAACACATTTTCCTGGACTTATAAAGTTGTTTTTAAAATGTGTGTTGTAAGGATGCCCAAAGAAATGATACTTCAATACTGAACACATTCAGTAACAAGCACATGCATGCTTTTTGCTAAATTGGAATGAAAATGAGAAATCCCAAACTGTGAATATAAATCAGTCAACTTCACTATATACATTGAATCTACATGTTTGTGGTTTTTTTTGCTATTCTGCTTCCCTTACGCTACTTTAATAGATTTGTGCATATCAAAACATTCATATTTTAAGAAGAAATTTTGGTTGAAACTGTTCCTCCCAATAGAGCTGTATCTTCAACCACTGCAAACATTACCGATGGGAACCAGAATATACTTTTGTACAAAAAGTTTTCCTTAAAAAGAATAAAACTTACGAATACTTGAATGTAATGAAAAATGTAAATTACAATTGGTGTCTGCAGTAGAAGATTAAATGTTAATGTTTCCTTTAATAACTTTGAAATAAGCAGTTTTTCCTGTTATTAATCCACACTTGTTCCAGCTTGTGTTATTATCATAATGCTAAAGCCCTCTATGACTGCAGAAAAGGTGACTAAACTGTTCTGTGATTACAAGCAAATACCAACATTCAGATGTCATCTGTACTATGAGCCACTTAGTATCAGCTCTATCAGATACAACAGGCCTGATTTTCACTTTTCTTTTCTTTCTTTTTTTTTTTTATGAATGGGTGCAACAGCTATTACATTTGTACCTATTGTAATATCCCATTTTAGTTTTAAAATATTTCCCGTCTGCACTGTCTTTGTTTTTACAGAATAAGTTACAAGCTCAAAATAATTTACGGTACTGGAAAGTTAAAGAAAAATTCAGAAATTATCTCCATAAGAAGATTAAAGGAGGGTAGTATCCAATAGCAATGATTAGTGTTGGTTTCATGTCTCCAACACAAAAATTGATTTAGGAAAAGAAAATAAAATTATTGAAAAGCACAACTTTTAGATCTTTCTTCTATCCAGTCCACAAGGAATAGATTTTTACCTTCCAAGGAACATTGAGCACATCAGAATAATTGTTACATTAAATTTTTAATCTTTTCAGATGCAATAACATGGAGACCCAAGGTCTTTCATGGAGAGATATTTTGCAGATATGACCAGGTACTCTGTTTATTTCCCCACCACCACCTACACATGTCCATCAGTGCTTCCTTATCGCTATTCATAGAACAGAGAGTGATCTTATATCAGCAATTTGTTTAATTTCTTGACAAAAAAAGGCTAATTCTAGGACAATCAGTGCAATTCCAATAAAAAGCGGGGGTGGGGAGGAATAAAGAGAGCGCGCTGCCTAGGTATGCCCACTGTACCTGTGACACTGTGACATGACCGCAGTACCCTAATGACAGTCCAGTTAAAAATCACAAATTCTTTACATATAAAGCCTCTGTGGTACATCCATTCTGATCTGGCAGCAGACAGGATTGTGATAATATATTTGTGTTCCACAACGGCTTTGAAATATCAGAAAAATTATGGTTCCACTATACACCTGGGGAACCATTCTACAAAAACACAGAAGGCCACGTCCCCATCCCAAACCTGATCATCATGAAAAAAATCCAACTCAATAACCATGGAGTAGGTAGCGTACAAGTAACAGTAACACATTACTGGAACAGGTACATTGTTTCCACTGAATCAATTTACTTAAAGGGCCAGTGAATTAATAGCTGTTGATGTTTCCAAATCAGAGGGGTGTGTGTGGGGGTGTGGTGCAGATTTCAGATGAGGAAAGGGAAAGATTTGAATGATTTTAATGAAAATGGGAGTGGAGAAGGGAGAGGGCAGTAGCACAGTGTGATGCGCTCACAGGATGCTTAGCACTGATCTGAAGAATGAGTTGGAAAATCGCACCTACAGATGAATATTTCACAGACTAGGAGTGAACAGCTGGACACTGTGGATTACGTTAGCCAGAGGCTGTAAGCTCCCCTTAAGATATGTTTGAAATACTGTCAGCTCCAGACACATGAAAAATGCAAATTACTATCTACCACTCAAAGTTTAATGTCATTCTTCAAATGAGAACCTTTATTTTCAAAACACATGGGAATTTTTGCAACTATTATAAAGCCTATTACAACTAATATACAGCTAACATGTAAAACCAGAAGTTATACTTTTGTGCAATGTAAATACCCCAGAAGCTATCTGGGATAGCTCTCCCAGAAGTTCTTAGACCAAAAAACAATCCTGCTGTAAATATCCTTTGTACCAGCTAATTATATATTCCCTACTGCAGCTTTTAAGTCACTATAGAATAGATCACACTTCATAGCAACAAAGATGATGTCCCTTGGGACTGACTTCCCATTGAAAAGAGCTTTAATTTATTTATAGCAACACTTTATACTGCAAATGACACTGAGAACCCAGATAAGCTGTTTGGAAGAATTGCTCTCTCATTCTATTAAATTAGCCACTATAGATAACTGATTAAAATCTTATTGCAAAAATAAAAGACCCAAACAAGTTTGCCTTATAACAAGAAATTGAATTGCAGTCTGTGCTAGAAGCTAGTGAGAAAATAATGACTAGAGCAAAGATTTCTTTTACAGTTTCCGAATGCCTTTTATGCCAAAAGAAATAAAGAAAGCTTTACAGTGAGTAAGAGAGCTTTCGAAGATAGCTTTTTGTGTATTGAAAGATATATGGGCTATTACTGAACTGTTTTGAGCAGGCAGTCAGTTTAGGACTGAAGAAGTGCAAAATGGCTTTGTCTGCTCAGTCCTGGGCTTGCTGTGTGGAGCTTATGCTTTAGAATAAAGTAGGTTTGAAAACTTAGAAAATGGTGTCCTGTACAGAAGTATAATTGTGCAACTATTATAAAAGCAACTATGCCTGTCTGCAATAGCAGCAATTGCAAGCCAAGATTCGTTCAGGATCTTCAAAGAAAATGTCTCTGTGTTGTCTTAAGAGAACTTTCCAATACAAAGAATTTTACCATTCTTGGAACCTATGACCTACACCTGAATCTTGGAGAAAAACAAGGTTATAATTAAGTCTATTACAGACATTTCATATGATCCTTTGGTGACCTGTGTATTAAGTGGAAGAGGCTGGGTTCCATAACAGTGTCTCTTTTTTTTAGTCAGTACCCAGAGAAAGTATTTTCAAATATTTGCACCAGTACTCACTCTTTCTCTGGCATGATTTTTTTCATTTTTCTTTCATTGAATAATCAGCATTTGAATACTCCTTACAGAGTTGGGACTGTCCTGCTGTGTAACCTCAGACAGCTTTCATGTGAAACTGCAACCTAACAAAAAAAGGCAGTATCTGAAATGAAAAATAAAAAATGAAACTCATTGGCTGCAACAAATCTAGGCAAAAACTTAAAACAGCCTACATCCACCTTGGTTTTCCAAGATTCAGCAGTGCCTTCTGAAAGTACAAGTCCATGTTTCAACATCATTTTTCTAAGCCAGTAGCTCACAGTTGCTCTTCCAGGCTTCATATTATGAAGCCTCTCAAAGACTTACCAGTCTTGATCGAAGAATCACCATCACTGACATTCATGTTGCTTTCAAGCTAGTACTTCTCACCAAGTCATCTTTTTATTCATAGCAAAAGGTTTCCCCAAACCCACACTGGACAGCAGACTCAGCTAATTAATCAGGTAGGAATTTTAAGTTTATCTCCATCTCTGATCACTCAGGTGACAGGCAGGGATCTGGGGCCATCACTCAGGCTTTCAGCTTCAACATCTGTTTGCAACATTTATGAAGCCATGTGCCTTCTGAATCTGTTACTAAAGTTGCATCAAAAGAAAATGCAACTGAGGGCTGGAAAGTTATTTTCAAAGGTTTTATTTATTTACTAAGCTCTTTGACTTCCGTATCCACTGGTAAGGATAGGGGTTTGTTTTGTACTCTAACTATAAACATCTTCACTATATACAACGCATAATGTCTCATCTAACATTTGGCATTAACAGCACTTTATTTACTAATTAGTTTAGCAGTTTATTACACTGAAGTTTAAATGTACTAATCAAATGTTTATTTTGTAATCATGTTACATTAATGCTAATTAGTGATGTATTTATCGCTTCATGGATTACATTTAAATTTAAATGCTCCAGTCAAAAGTTTGACATTAAATTGCACCTACCTTCTTAAACAGTCTCTAATGTAATGGTATTTAAAATTAACCAACACTCTAATACAAGTTTTTCTTTGCATTGTAAGGATGCATCTTTTTAAAACGTTACCTAGGTAACTTGGTAATTGTTATTATGTGGATGTGCTAAGTATCTCTCTCATAATTACAAGCACGTAGATATGAACCAAGCATGTTTTAATATTTTTTCTTTTGTTTTGCTACTAGAACTTAGAGAAGGAATTTTAGAAATACATCTCAGTCCAGACCATTGGGATGTCCCAAATCACTGCAAACTTCCAAAGACCTAATTCCCAAAGGATTATATCTGAGATTTAATTTTTAACCATTAATCAGCTGCTTTTGTTATCTTAAGGCAAGGAAGACATAGTCTGTATCAGAAGACAACAAATAAAGAACCTCACATAACAAGGAAACTAGCAGGGCACAGCCTGGTTCTTGCTGAACTGCACATGTCTGCAGCCAGGTTTTCATCGTCTGTAGTTCTGAGGGAGATTTAAGCAGTTTTAAGAAACCACAGGTGGAATAGAGAGAAAACAATAGTAAAAGCATACATTCTTCAGTGGAACAGTGTATGACAATTCAAATATATATATAAATTTCTAAAATACTTTGCATTTCCAGCTTTCAAATATTAGTATACTTTCTTGTTATCAGCTTCCATAAACTGTTCAGGCTGAAACAACTTTATGAGTAGAGTTCACAGGCAGGACAGAGACAAATGAAGCTTGAAATGCAAAGATTCATCACCTTCACGAGGCCGCTTATAAATGACACTGTTCAGACTCACCTTTTCCCTGCCAGATATGCACATTCAGTTGCACTAACTTCCCAAAGGCTGAGGCAGAATACATCTCCCCAAAGATACACAAGATATTTAGAGGGAAAATGGAAATCTTAGAACTCCCAAGTCTGGATGATTTATTTCAGACCTCTCTGTCCTTTGTTTAGATGCTAGCTAGGTTTGCATTTTGTTTCTTTAATAACTGGTAAAGCCTTAAAATCATATATCTAATTTCAAGGATTATTTTTTTTTTGCTTTGTTATAGATTATCATCTTCACTTACAGAATTATTGGGAAGCATACTCCAAATGCAATATGTTCAAACTTTTTGGTTTTTAGAAAACAGTAGTAAAGTCAAGCTACTGTGAAATTCTCCTTTCCCTAATAACTTGTTCAAGTACTATAGCAAAAAGAAATAAACCAACGTTGCTTTCATTAAAAAAAACACCAAAAACCACACACACACACACACCAGCTATCATCTTGGTTTATATTTGCTGTTCTGTCTTTTCACTTGGTTCTTCCAACCTCCTTTTTGGTCTCAATTGAGCCTTTTAAAACCTCTTTTAAGTTTTCTTGATGCTGTTGAAACACTTTACATTTATATAATGCCTAAAATGGTGTATTCAAGGTAAATTATTTGTCAGTAGCAGAGACTGGAACAGAGCTTAGGTACTCAGAACCCCATTCTACTATTCTCATCCTGAAACGACTCCCGAAAGAATGAGCTCACATTAAAGGAAAACCTGATGTTGACAGGTCTGAAGATTTTTGCAAATGCATTCGGTTAGTGGCTATTCAAAATACAGTTTTGTAATTATTATTATTAAATTCTAATTTAATTAACAAAAAAATTAAGGATACTATGACCTATAGCCTGCAGTCCTCCTAATAAACTAATGTTTAGAAATATAGTGCCTTTATAAAAGAAGTTATTGGGACTAAATCTGCAATACTTTTGCCAGTGTATTTATTGAAGGAAGTGAGTGAACATTTCCCAAAAGGGAAATTACAAGCATTTGAAGATAGAACTGAGAAAGGAAAATGTCAAATTACAAAATAAACAATAAAAAAATAAAAACTTAATTATATAAAAAAACCCACAACATCTCAGCGGCAGCCATGCAGCAGAGGACTCTCAGTGTCACAGCAGTAGTTCCAGTCATCAGGAGACAATCAGTAAATAAACCAATGTTTATTACACTCAACTTCTGTGTTGCTCTGACAGTGATCCAAGTTTGGAGTTGAATAGACAGTGTGTGTAGGAATATCAAGGCTTATAGTGATGCTTATTGTTGCACAGAAAGACATTGCAGTGGAAGACTAAGAAATTTGTACTTCCAAATATATTTTGGAATTTCGTATTACTACATGCATAAGTAGTTTGTTAGTAGAAGTGTTATTTCAAACATCAGTTTCTCGGGAGAAAGAGAGAAGCAGCATGGGCTAACATACATGCCAGATGTCTCACCCTGCTCAGCCCACCCCAATTTCAACAGCGGCTGTGGTTACCTTAACCTCCTTTGAGACAAGCCCCCACCCTTAGTAAAAACTGCCCTCACCCTTGACATGGATCAAGCATTAAAATGATCAATGAAATTCTTCCATTCAAACTTCTATGTTGGAAAAGCCTAATACCCAGAGGCAATTCTCAAGTAAACGAGCCGGGGGGATGCTAAGGCACTGTTGGCTGGTACCCGAAAGGAAAGAGGCAGGACTCAGCGCAGGCCAGGGGTCTGCTCTAATTTGAGGAACTGACAACACCAAACAGCAGAAAGGAAATAATTGAATCTAGTGCATGCTCTGATTTTGTGAGCTACTCTTTCCTACTGCTTTTCTGAAAACTGTGTCAGAGCTAATTAATGTCATGTGTGACAAGATGGCCCTTCCTAATGAACTTGCTTCCCTCCCCCCCCCCCCGCAAGTAAACTATGTCCCTTACATTTTGAATGCGGTGCCACATACAGATCCGATCACTTTTGCCAGAAATATTGCTGTGGGATTTGTATGTTCTTGCAAAACTTATTTTTCCATCCAAAATTTAAGCTGCTGAATGAACAACATAAGGCTTTTTCTTTGTTTGACAATTCATTAAAGAATTAAGCACCTCTTTATTTAGAACTTTTTTCAGTATATCAGATTCTAATATTTTCTCATTGTAAACACAAGCAAAAGGCATTTCTGTCCAAATGGGTATTTTCCTTCTTTTGTAAGTATTAATGTAGATTTCAGTATTTATGAGACATTACTCAATCTTAAATAAATCTTTGGATCATCAAAGCCAAAGCCCTTTTTCATTTACTTTCATAACTAGCCTTTTTTAGAACTTAATGAAAATACTTTTATTTTTTTAAACAAAAAAGTAGGTCAGATTTTCATTTCACAGGGAGAGGTGTAGCAGTACATTTTTGGCTGCTAATTTACTAAATCTTACACAAGTAATAATATATGAAGAGGTCAATCCCCACTAGTACTGTATCTTAATTATATACAGTTATCTCCCAAATTAAATTTTGCCTGCCAGCTGATTGTCATAAATTCAGTCTTCAAGTGTTCACAATTATTTTGAACATACTGTCTTTCACATGTCTCTCATTTTATCTCAATATTCTTACAAATTACTCCAAGGACAAAAAAGCCCCCAACACTACTAAATAAAACGCAAAGAAAAACACTTCTTGCTTCATGATTCAGTAAACCATGAATGATTTTTGTTCACTAGAGCTGAGAATACATTGTACTGAAGAAACCTCCAACCTTGGCAGAATAGGGTCTAGTTGGTTTCTTCACTACATGAAAGACATTATGGTTTTTGTTCATCCCTAACAGCAAAGCAAATTCATCAGCAACTGAGCACAGCACAGGGTCCAAGCACCAGCAGCCACATGAACTTGGCCACCCACTGTGTGATGTGCAGGAGCTCAGGTGGAAAACATAGGGCAGAGGATGGTGATACAGGCACCACTGCCACAGACCTCTGATGGGGAGCATACAGCGTGCAACCACTCAACCTGGGACACACACCCTAAAGCTCTCCTGGAGAAGGACGAAACACACAAGGAGGTATCACCTTAAAACACCAGGGAGACCACAGGGCCTCCTTCTGCTCCCCAAACGCACCACTTGATCCACAGCTGTTTTCAGTCCGTGCCCTGGCTTTCTGTGCATCTTCTTTTCCAACAGCAGCCCTCACATGAACTTTGTGGTCACAAAGTCACACAATTTTTGATCCTCAGATTGTACAACTCGTACCGAGTCAGTCATCATTCAGTCCTTTGTTATACTACTAATAGCTCAGTTGTTTGTTGTTTTTTTTTTAATCCGCTTTCATTTAATAGCCATGGACTACCTAGAAATACCATGAAATCCCAAAATAGTGTGTGGCATAACTAAACAGAGCACATACTCTAAAAATATTTCATTTCACCTACCACTTTGTTTGTATTCAAGCCTTTTTATGTGAATTTATTTCGGCATCATAAAGCTGCAGCAACACTGACGTTGGAGGTCAGTTTAATTTCAGACGTGCGATTTTTGTACACAGATAACTGGAGTGAAAGTGCATGGAGGAGTCCACTGTTAATCTTCTACATGTACAAGAAAAACCTCTCATTGCTCAAATGAAACAAGGCTTTCAGATGTGTAAAGTCAATAGTTAAAATCAGCTAGATTAGATGCTTTGCTATATGTGTATATTTATCATGAGACCCACAGGTATCATGGCAACACAAGTAGCATGAAACTGAAGCAGATAGAAAAGAAATTTAAACTGATTTTTGAGGTTATGACATGTTGGATACCGGAAGCATTTACCCACTTTCTAAAATAGGGAGGATATTCTGTGCCAAGCTGCATAAATATGATGAAAATTAAACCCAAGAAAAATCTACAGAAATGTAAGGTTTGTCTTAGTATCTCACCAATAACTAAAGTTTAAAGTAAACTGTTGTCCAGTGCTCTGATTTGAGCTTGTAAGCAGAACCTTTTGCACTAGCTTTTAACGGATGGTTGCTGGCTGCACAGGGTGCTGGGCTGTTTGTATTTCAGTCTTTTTTGTCGGAATCAATATATACAAGATTTGCTGTTCTGGGCTGCCTTCATATCCCAGATGGCCTCTCTGAAATATTGGTCCCCTTCTGATTCCACCTCCCTACAAGATGTTTTAGAAGAAGGTTTGTAGATTATATCAAGCGATGTCTCCAGATAGCTACCCAGTACTATTGAAAGCTCAGAAGCCGCAGCCCACCCAGACACAGAACTGCAGTCAGAGAGCACCAGAGGATAAACGGGGCTCTGCAGGCAAGGAGGTGATTTAGGAAGCCTGCTGAAAATCTTCAGCTGAAATTTATGTGATTTTACAGAACACAGTTTGAAGCTCAGAAGAACTGTGGTCCCAAAACCTCAGGCAAAAGAAAGTAGATGTTGGCTCACTGGAAGTGTTTTGCTCAGCTGGAGCTCTGGCAAGGGCTTACTTTCTTTGCAATCTTAACATATGAGAGACAACAGAGTCTGGGATAAAACCTAAGACTGGGATCTAGCTCCTGTATCAAGCACGATACCACACAAGTCTCTTCTACTACTACAGAGCTCAACTCTTCAGATAGGCCCAGCACACACTGTATAACATTTACCTTTAAAGAAACCCCACATATTCCTGTGTTCAAAGAGAATCCAAAGATTCTTAATAGCTATCAACTCTCAAACACCAAAAATAGAAGGTTTTTTACAACTTGTCAAGCTCATATGTGAACTACAGTACATCATCCATACCCGCTACATCCCAGTAGCCCAAGTCAGCTCGGTCACTGTCAGGCAGGATGAATCTCAAAGATCTCTCCTGCTTTAGGTTCATTTTTCAGCTGTCAAAACAGAGGGTATCACTGTTGCTGTCAGAATTATCATCGGAGTTCACAGAAGCATTTGTCCACTTTCACCGTTCATAGTAGTCTAAGTTTTTCCAATACAAGATGAGTTTCAGTAAAAACAAGCAGGTTCTTTGATAGGACAGGTAAATTAGGAAGAAAAGCTACAATTCTCAGTAAGAAAACATTTTTCTTTTTTGGGAAAAAAAGCATCAGAAAGGAAAATGAAACCCAAAACTGACCCATGCTTTCCATGAAAAATGCTATTATTTTCTAATAAAAAATATTTTGTGAGAGAGAGTCTCAAAATATTAAACCAGTGTAGGAGGATGGGTTTTTAATGACTTAGGAAAGAAACAGGCTGACAGAGAATCAAGTCCTGAAGGAGATATAAAAAGGGGGTGGGTGGGGGGTGTTTGTATTAAAACTCCCTTACTCAATAGCTCTTGTTCCGTGATCTAGAAGCCACCCATTCTACCACTCTTCACCTATTCCTGACATGGTCATAACAAGCAGCACACAGCCTTGTGCGCTACAGATGTGCCACAATGCTGCTGTATGGCAAAAAGCTGCTCTGAAGCCTTCGTGGCACTTGCATGTCACAGGGCTGCCTTCTGCGAGCAGAGCTGTGCGTATGCTCAAAGCCTCTCCAGCTGTGGCCCCCCCCAGGAGACTGTACAAGCCATAACAGACCCATTGTTGTTTCAACAGTAAAAACAACAAGCTAAAGAGATCAAATTTAAAACAAATAATTATCAGATTTCATCCATGGGAAAACGAGGAAAGAAAGTAGTATGTATAGCCAGATATTACTAGAGGTTTCACCCTATTGAAACTACTTAAAAATTAGGAAGAAAATTGTAATTCAAGAATTGCATTGACTATGTGCTCCTTTAGTCTAGAAAAAACAGCTGATGAGAATGCCCATCTGGTTTTAATTTTAGTCTCAGAAGAATGTCATTCTACATTTAAAGTGGAGAAAAAAATCCCCGCAAATGCATAGGCAGCCTTTCTAGGAGACTTACGGCACAACTGCTGCTGTATGGGGAGAGTCCTTTTCTTTTCTTATCACCATCTCTTTCCTAATCACTAAAAGAATTAGTGTCCTGTATGACATACAAGAAGCGACCCGAGCCATTTTACAGAGCAAACAGCACCACTACACCTACAAACAACCACCTACACTCAAAATGATTATAATATTTAGGCATCTGAAGGACCAGTCAGAATTCTGCAATTACTTTGCATAAAGATGTATCTTGTATAAATAAGCATCAGTTCTAAGAAGTAGCTAATTCAAATGTCTTTGGCTACCCAGAATCTGGAAACTGTTGGAAACTGCAGGGTTTTTTTGAAAACTCCTTCTACCTGTCACAAAAACAAGTTCTAAGTTTGCTTTCCCCAGGTGACTATATTCCATACTCACTGAAGCAGCACAATTTCTGCCATAGTATTTAGAGTTGGGAGAATTGAGATTTCAAAAGCTTATTAATTGCTAAAAATATGTTTCCAAAGGGAAACAAATGCAACAATGCATCGTCATTCCGAGTTTGCAGACAGACTGAAACAGTAGCTTTGATTTAGCTGAAATATAATCATACAAATGTCAATTAATTATTTCCCTAGTGATCAAACTACCAGCATTTGCATTTGTTACAAACCCCAGCTAATTCCCAGATCTAACACGGGAACAAAAACCCTAGCTGCCATTTGGCCCAAAATGACAGGTTTTCCTTGAAAAAGCATTCAACATTTTTTCCTTTTTAAATTCTATTGCATACTTATCTTAAAACTAAATAGAGCTGTACAATGATTAATCAGGTGTAAAATAAAGCCAGGTAGAACAGGGGTGTTGTTTTATTTGTTTAATATTTTCATGTTTGAATTGCTATTAACCTTCCAATTTTATCTATTGCCAACAGCTGCAGTATCTATAGTTTAGATCCCATGAGAATTGTAAAACCCAGTGTAATTTGTTGCAAGGATTTAGTCAAGATAATTGGGTAGCGTACAAGAACCTGGTCTTCATCTTCAGTTTGTTAGGTGTACTTCGCTTCTAATTCAGGACGTCCCTCAGGATGAAATTTCCTCCCTTCCTTTTTTCCAAAATAATCCTCCTGAAACTTTCAATAAAAAAAAAATGTGTCCTTGAATTCAATAGTCAGTTGGCATATCACTCATAATTTTACTCTGGTACACACAAAATTGTATGTCCCCTATTTCTTCATTCATGGCTAGGGCTTCTCCTCCAAAGCCCCAGTAATTGCTAAGAATTTTAATCCAGTTTTTATTTAATGGAAGCTGAATGTAATCTGGTTCTGGTGTGATCCAAAGTGATGACATCTTTGATCAGACTCATCACCTTTATTAAAGTGATTTAATAATCACTTTATTGATTTAATTCATATTAGATAGCATCTGAAGTTGGCAGAGTGAAACCTCTTTGAACACTAACTTTTTAATTCCAGGAACAGCACTGGCTCCTGGCTAAAAAAGCTTCACTTTATGTATACATGTGCAGGCTCTGAATCTTTACTCAAGACGTTCTGCATTTTTCCATATGTAATGAACACCATCACAGTCATCTGTCATACTGAGGAAAAAGCGTTGGTAACATTTGGAGGCTTTGCGCTGCAGGGATGCACAGATGAGGTGGCGTTACAGACAGCAGCTAGCCTGGCCGTATGCTCTGCCTACCTGGAAAGCTAGTGCCATGGTCACCGCACTCAGACTGCCAAACTCCCAGACATCAAACTGAGATTTACACACTTGTGCTTCCAAATCCTACAGAATGGAAGGAAGAACAAAGTGGGGCTTTGCAGCTGAACACCAGCTTGTACTGTGTTATCAGGATGTAGCCAAACCATGGTGGGTGGTACCCGGATCCCAAAATGGTGGGGAGGGGGGAAGCGGTGGTGCTGGGTTTCTTTCACTGTTTGTTTTAGGTTTTGGGGGTTTTTTTGGTGGTGGTTTTCTGGGGTTTTGTTGCTTTTTTTTGTTTGGTTGGTTTGTTTTTTGTTTTGTTTTGCTGTTTTTTTTTGTTTTTTTTTTTTTACACTCAGCTGTACATGTGTATGGAAAAGCCACGCATGAATGTTACAATATACAAAGGTTTGCATCTTACAGCCCTTGGACCAGAGAAAACAACCAAGGAACAGGGAAAGCCTGGAAAATTTCTGTGTTCCTGGATACAGAATTGTGTCCACCATGTCCACACAACAGCTCTTTTCACAGCTTGTAAGGATCCCATGGGCCACTATCACCCTTAACATTCACAATATTTACTAAAAACATATTTGAAAATTTGGCTTAAGTGTTTAGTGATTACTGCCCTCTGGGAAGAGTATGCAATACCTTCAATAATTTTTATGTATTTTTAGGCAAACAATGCCCGAGTAAATCAATTCCAATAGCCTCAATTTCAATGGAGCTATGTAAATTAAAGAAAAACTTGAACAGAAAAGAAAAGAAAGTCAGATCTTATAATTTCATTCACATTTACAACATAAACATAACCACATTGATTTGAAATGGACCAAATGCCCTAGCTGCAAATACCTCAGTTTATATTGATTAGTGAATTATTGCCGCGGTGACACAGGTGTAAAAAGTAGGTGTCAGGTGTCCTCTGCTCATCTATTTTAACTCACGATTGACAAGAATGATTATGGCTCAACCATAATCAATTTATACTGCCTGAAGAAATTATTTCAGTAAAAGTTCTTTATCTATCTTCCTCCATTGCAAAACACTGATTCATTTTATGACTATTAAACCTGTAAGACATTTACACCTTATCATTTGCCTAAGGTGACTATAACCTTAATTTGGACACCGGTTTATAGGTAGGTACTATGTTCCAGATACTCTCATTATGGGAAAACATGCAAAGAAGAAAGATAGAAACTGTATTTTTCAGGGGGAAATAATTTTGCATATTCTTATTGAGAAGTCTGCATGTCTTAAAAGTACTACCAAACCCAAATATTCCAGCATTTCAAAGAATGCTTACAAAAAGGTTGTAGAATGGGGTGCAGGTAAATCAACACCACTTCCTTCTAGCAAAGGAGACCTTGCTCTTATCAGGATCTACTCTGTGTTTCTGACTGCTGTAAACTCAGGAAGCAACATGTATCTGATGGCAGAATAAGAGTTTGCAGGACCAGTCCCACCGTAGAAGTGCTCTTCAACAACAAGATTTTGCAGAGCCTGAGACACCAGGCAGGTATCTGCCTCAACATCACGGGAGGTGTAAGTGTGTAATTGTCACCCACCTGGAGGCTGGGTGTATTGATACAAGAGCCTTTCACTCCCATTCCCTACGCTAATATTCGTAAGCTTTTTCCTACAAGACTAATAGTTATAAACTCAAAAATCGCAGTTGTGGGGACCATTACACAAACCTGACATGGTGACTCTCATGCACTACATTTCTCTGGGGGCAAATATAACAACAAACATAACTACAAGCTAGATTATGTAGTATTGTTTCTGTTTAGAGGCAGAAGTGCCAGAAACAATAGCACTTGCTCTTATTCACAGCTGGTCCAAGATTAATAAAACTCATGTGGATTCTGTGGACTCAGAGAGAGCTTATTTTTATGAAAAAAAAAAATCTAAGATAAAATGTACGCTTCACTGTACCTCAGTAAATCTGCAGGTTTTAAGCCACTTCAGTGGAACTGCTATGGAATAACAGCAACATAATTAATATGGTAGGTTAACTCGTGAGTTTGCCTGAATATAGATCAAGTTCCAGCTTTTTACATACAGCATTTTTCACACTGTCATTCAGAGATTGTGAAATAGAAATGAAAGATGAGATCAGTTAACAGAGCATCTCCTAATATATGTAGATATCTTCCATCAGTAACAATAAATACATGTTTTTATCAAGAAAGATTGTCCTTATCTTCCTTTAATTCTAACAATACGTTTCATTCACTTTTAGTATGTGTTTGTCTGTTTGTCTTGAGTACATTTAACTACTGTTCAAATAATCCTGTAATTTATTAAGACTACAGAAAACTGACTGGGTAAAGTCATCCATATTCACTCTATTTACTATTTAATCCATAAATTCCTGTCCAAAACACAGCTGAGAATTAAAAAGAAAATATGTCTTCACCAAATCTTGATTTATAAGATTCTCAATGCATTTTTCAATGACAACTTCTTCTATGAGTAGTAGTAAATGATAACAGGCAACACAATAAACAGAGTTATGGTACAAGAAACAGAAATAAAAATGCAAGTAATTAAATGCATAATTAAAGAAGTGTAAGCTGGGTAATATTCAGTAACTGAAAAACAAAAATCCATTTTTAGGCATACCCTCGCTAAGCTATTAGCTGATGCATACCTGTTTGAAACAAACAAGGCAAGCAAGCAGAAAACAACCTTTATTCTGCAGGTCTCCAAAAAGATTTCTTAGGGTCAGCATGTGATTTCATGTGGTGCACGTAGGTACATGTGTGAAATGGAGTCCTACTGCTGGGAAATCTCACAGAACTGAGGAATATCCCTTGTCAACAGGCTCAATGCCCTAAATTCAGGGAAGCAAATATTTTCCACATCAGGTTTGGATGCATCAGAAAATGTATAGGTGATGATGGCCTTAACTTCTTCCATTCTCCACCAAGCATCACCAATGAAGCAGTAGTAGGCACTGGTCAGGGCTGCCTCTGACTGTGCACGCTCAAACACAGTATGAATAGGGTATAATTGACACAAACTGGCACAAGCAGCGGGATAACATTGTCAAGAGTCTTCTGTATCTGTGAGATGAGGCACAAGATAACCAGATCAGCTTTATGCACATATTTCACCAGCATGTTTTGATTTGGGGCTTTTTCACCCCATGATAATATGCATATCCTTTTCCAGGTTCTCTCTAGACATCAGTAGTATAACAGTATTTGAAATTAAATCCAGGGCAGAGAGACAGACCTGCTCTGGATCCTGACTTGCCATGCGCCCACCTGAAGGTGCTACCCAGGGACTGCGATGCCTCCCAAACACAGGCAATGGGACCGCAGCATGGGGACGGCTGCAGCCCTGGAACAGCTATCAGCACGAATAAAGCAAACCAGAATAGAAACAGAGCCTATGAACCCAAAACTCGGGAAGTTTACTGCAGACCAAGTGATCGTAAACACGTACATGCTGCCCTATCAAACAGATAGTAACTGGCCATTTTTTTCAATTATTCTATTATAATTCCAGTCTAACATCTATCTTCTTACACAGCTGTGTAAACTCTGTCACCTTGAATGCACAGTGTATAATTAATCCAACCACCACCATAGACTCAGGTTTTTTCTACTTATCTTGTTTATAGAAAGCCTGCCTTTTTTTTTTTTTTTTTTTGTGTGTGTGTGTATGTGTGTGCTGCTATGTTACCTCTGATCCACAGAGTCCCAAGGAAGTGCCTTACTATGCACCAAATCCCTTTTTCAGACGTTTGTCATAACATCATCACTAAACCTACATGAACCGATGACAAAATAAAATAAATAGCAAAACAAAACCAAAACCACCCAAACAAGAACACCCCCCCAAAACCCCAAAGCCTTGTGAAGTTCAGATAACCAAACTGATTTCCCAAAGACACAGCAGTACACAACATACCCAGCCTTAGAATCACTTTGCAACAGGAACTCACTATTCCATGAGGACCCAAATGGCCAAAGACAGGACTTCTCCCTATCCAGTTTGGCAATCCTGTTGTAGGTTCAGCATGCACCTGAGTGAGGAACTGTAATGCCCAATCCAGGTCAACACTTGCCCTTTCTCTTTCCCTTTCTTAAGGGTGCACAGTAAATTTTGCACATAATGAAAACCATATTTGAAGTTGCAATAACCAATAGTTTAGATCATTACAGCTAGGAAAGTAACTTCTGTTTCATGATGAACAGAAGTCTTCTGTGAAAGCACAATAATTTTCCACTCATTTCTGAATGAATGTGTTTATAAATACAATTTTCCAATATATTACTTTAATATTGGTTTTGGTTAAAATATACTTATTTATAACTGACTTTTCAAACAGGGAAGCAAACTGATAAAGATCATGTTAAATTTGGCTTTCATGGCTTTTCTACTAGATTTAGCAAGAATCAAGGAAACAATTGTGACTGTTTTCTGACCATACCTCATTTATTAAAGAGTATATTCTATACACCAATACTGTTCCACAAGACTTTTACTGTGTTGTGTCATATAAAATGTGTTGTAAGACTTGTAACAAAAAGCAATACAATGAACCATGAAAAATTAATTACATTGTGTCCAATAAAATTCAAATATTTCAAATTGAACCATGCAGAGAAGATTAGCTACAAGAGAGAAAATCTATCTGTGGGTATTGTTCCTCAACAGGAGCTTGTTTGCAGAGGAAGCTTATTTGAGTACACAGGTGATTTTTACATGCACATCAGTGAACCCAAACAGTCCTTAATATTAAGCTGAGCAGAAAAGAAGAATTAGTTTTGCGAAAGCTTTTGAAGATTTCATTCTGCCTCAGGAAATCCCAGGCGGAACAGCGTGTGGAAAAATGACAGAACCTAGAAAAGGTGGTACAAGGGCCCAGATGCAAATCCCAGGTCTAAGTTACATGGGAAGGGACTTGAGATTTGGTCCCCTATAATGGGAGGGGGTCACTGTAATGATAAAGTACTTCCTATGCAGAAGTGTGTCTCTTTCAAGGAACTTTACTAATCTTTTTAATTTCCAAGTGCCCATTTATAACAAAAAAACCCCACTTAGCCAACCAAAAAACCCACAACCCAGCTACCTTCCAATGACAGATGAAATCTTTGTAAAGAAAACTTTTATAATCTTTAATTTCTATATTTGTATGCCAGAGGCATCAATCATTCTTTTATTATTATTAAGCCCCTGAAGAGATAAGAGAGTGTTTACAATATCGCTTTTCACTGAAAAATTGACACATGTATTGGGTTCCTGGCTCTCAGTTCATCAGCTTGACAAGCAAGAAGCAGCAGCAACAAATCAAATGGAGGTTTAGGACACAACAGGCATTTCAAAGATACTTGGACATTTAATTACGTACTACCACCCACTTATGTTCCTCATAGATTGCTTTAGATTCACCCAGACAGTTAGGAATAATGTTTCTTTTGTCATCGAACAAACGACAACCTACAAGCTAATAACCAGGTAATATCTGTGCCATAACTTCTCACTCTCTCAGACACTCCAAGCTTGGATGTCAGACTACAGGCTTGAACTAAGGCTCCTGATATACCAGGAAAATATTTGTCTGCAGCAACTAGCCTATAGAAACTAGTAGAGTCTCTCCATAATATTTTTCCTTTCTTTACCTCAATCTTCCTTTTCCCTGTCATTCAAAATAACTGTCTAGGAAAAAAAGAATTAAAAAAACAACAACCCCAAACCCAAACAAAGCAATAAACACTGAAGTAAAGACCTTGCCAATCCCATCGCATATGTTAGCTGGGAAACCCAAAATGTTTTCAGTTCTACAGAGCTGAACACCTGCGTCAAAATTCTGCAATAGATGGATTGGAAGATTTTGGGAGAAATACTAATTTCTCAACGATGATATTTTAAGTTTCACATTTTTAAATGTAGCTGACCAAACTGGTGGATCCTAATGTTTTTCAAATTATCGTACTATTTCAAACAAGTGAAGTGACTCAAGTTATGTGATTAGGAACAAGCACTAAGCATCATTCCAAAAACTCCTGGAAAGACTCATGCTATTATATAGATGAACGGGAAAAAATTCAAACCTATTTCAAATGAAATTCCAGTACTCAAAACAGTACTGTTATGACCAAGTAGAAATAAAATTATACAACCAATAATTATTACTGTAAGGTTTTACTTCCTGTACACAGCTCTATAAATGTACTTTCTGCTTATCTCAGAAACAAGTTAAGAGAACTATTGCTGTTCAAATAATTTGATGCTACTATCTTAGATTTGTCAAAGCTAAAAATCTAAAAAACCTTTAAAATATCTTATTACATTTACTATACACAACTATACACAACTTCGGAAAAAAAATAGTATCCTTCAATCAGGCATATACAGGTAAGAGCTACTGGGAAGGGAATCAACTTATTTTCTATGTCTTACTTATAGATTAATAGACTCTACTGATTTGCAAGCATGTGAAGCTTTTTTTTTTTATAAAAAAGATTGTACTACATTCTATTAATAATTGCTATAACTGCTGTACTATAAGACAGATGAGTTCTAGTATCACAGGAAAGACATTTTTACTTTCAAGATACAATTAAATTATAAAATAAAGGATAAAAGTACATATCCCATGGCTTTTGTTTTTCTTCTCCTGTATATTTTAAGACATTAGTAGGAAAGATTTTGTCCAGTTTAGGAGCTGGCTGTGCAATAACAATTCATTTATTTCCTCAAAAGTTTAGATTCATTTTTTTAAAACACTTAAACCACTTGAAATAATACCCACCTTCAGTCTTAATTTTCTGGTTATAGATGTGGCTTAGTATCTCTCTATGTTCCTGCTTTTAACACAGTTACATTCTAAAAAGTAACCAGGCAGCACGGTGCGCCTGATCTGTCAGTAACGGAACTTAAAAGTTCTTTTTTAAAATTTATAGTTCCTAATTTATTTATTTTTTAATCTGTTATCCCCCCAGCAACTCCCAGCTCCTTCCCTTTTAATAAATACACAGAAAGTTACAAGAAAAAAAATAGAAAACAAAATATTCATGCCTTTAATGCAAGACTTTCAATTTCTAAGATGCATCCAACCTTTTCAAGGAAACTAGTTGACTTCTCAGTCCAGGTGAGTGGTGGCATTACACCTCAAGGTACATAAGAAATCTCGTATTGCGGCAGAATTTGGAAAACCATTGCATTATCACTACCCATTAACCTTGAACTTTAAACCGTTTTTAGCTGGAAGCATGAGCCATAAATAGCCTAGTACTGTCAATGTTAAAGCTTACTGCTAAGAGGAGAAATATTACAAAAGGCAGCAGGTTATTTTGTAAAGGTACTTTTCTACTGCTTCTGGAGGCATCCTTTCATGAGTTTCTTGGCTGGATGTACAGGAGAAAGCGACAGTAGCAGGGCAGGGGAAGAGGCAGCCTGCTGCCACACAAGGACATCAGCACAGTGAGAGGTTAGGAGGTTGCTCGCCCACGGCTGATGCAGCCCAGGACAAAAGAGGAGCCACAGCCATGAGAAATGGTCCCATCAGAGGGGAAGGAGAAGACTGCTTTTTCTACATGGGCAAATGGGGATTCTCTTCCTCAAAGCAAGGAAAGAAATACAAGCTACTAGGATTTTGCAAGGGAGGGAAAGATGGGTAAATTAAACCTCTTCATGGTAAATGTTTGTGTTGCCCCTCTGGACTCAGTGAAGAAGATTTCAGATCCATGCCTTAGCTAAGAGCAGCTGTTAGCCTGGGGCAGTACAGCATCATGAAGGAAGCAGACTTACAAGCAGGACTATCTTCAGTTATTAAAGGTGTAAGGTTAATAGTGACAATGTGCTTGAGGGCTAAGACACTTCAGCAATCAGCATCACATTTAACTCCAGTGGACGAACTCTAAGTTATAAACTGAAATTATAGAAAAAAACCTACAAACTTGAAAGGAGTCAAAAAAGCAGTATTTCAGCCTACAGGTTTTTGCTATTTTCATCTCATTTCACTCATGCTTATATATCCCTTTGCAAAACACTTAAATACACAATAAAACATTATGATGTTTGTGTTGTTTGTGGAAATGCTTTAACTATAAACCCCTAATGTAATTTAGGTCTGAACACAGGGAATGGGGACAAGCCTTTAAATAAAGCACAACTGTAATTAGCATTCCTCAAAGTGTTTGTGGTTGTGGGTATTATTATTCACTTATGAAAAAAGCACAAGCGATGAGGTGAGATGAAAGAGGAAAGAAACTAGTTTGCACACAATTGTATCTCTTTTTGCTTTATCAACATATTAACAAGAATGGCCCTTTGCAGGGCTGATGACAAGAAATGCTGCAGAATGGAACCTTAAGAATATAACTAGGACTTCATGCTATTCTGTTCACTTCCAACATGATTGAAAAGGTCTTCACAGTTTGACCGACATTTTCAAGTACTGGTTGTATTCACAGGAAAGGCTATCACATCTCAAACATCTCTGCACAATCAAAAATCTTCCCTTTTTTTTCGGTCAGATTATAAACTAGGTTTTGTGCACTAGCTGTTATAAGTTTGATAGCTAGGTACTAGGAAACATGGGAAAAAAAAATCTTACCTTGTACATGTTGCTACTAACTTGACGAATAAAAATACTAAAAATATAGTCGTACCTAAGAATCTTAGGCTTACTATGTATGCTAAACTGTAATACCATAATGAAATAGCAGTACTTCATTTTGAATTTGAAGTCCATTAAGTTTAAAATAATTATTTTAAATACTAGAAGAATAGTGAAATTCAGATTTCTATTAAGCAATGATTTTCAGGAATTAGAAATGTGCTCTCAACCCCATTGTTCGGTTGAATTTCCTGCAAAAGCTCACATCTGCACAAAATGCAGCGTGCTGTTTTAACATCAACAGCACCAAGAAATCAGCAGTCCCTAGTTGTAATCAACTATAATGTAATTCATGTAGAACTTATGAATAGTGGCTTATCAAAACCTACCATTTATGTCAGTAATAGAAACCTAAGTAAAAATAAATCATGAATTTCACTGCAGTATCCCATATTCCTCTTGTTAACAAAAAAAGTATACAGTATGAAACTAAACAACGAAATACAGCTTTGTGAGATCAAAAAAAAAACCCCACAACCAAAACAATGCTCAACCTTTCTGAAGTGATTCTATTTAATGTCTGAATGCAGTAAATCTTTTCCAAGAGAATCTCATAAGAACTCATGTTCTTTCCACACAAGCCAAGGAAACAGCCATTGGCTTCTCTTCCACTACTCGTTACCCTGTGGGTAATCTTCTTTGAAAAAGACTAGAAAGGAATAAAAAATCTTGTGCTTTTTTTCATGGGAAGCAACATCAGTGAACAGCTTTTTGTTGAGAATGCATAGAATAATAAGGATTGCCTAAACTATTAAAAATAAAATGATCTAACAGATTCCTAAATGACCTTATGTTCCCTTGTTCCTTCAGATCACTCTGATATTAAAATAATTATTTTTAAAAAGTTCTCTAGTCTGTCTTCAAGATATCATCAAATGTGCATAGAGTTATGTCTATTAGTTTTCAGCTACATGTGAAGCAATTATCTTCGGCTACAAGAGCAATAGATAAATATTTATGTGAAGCCATCCATACATTTTACATTGGCTCTTACAATAGAGAACATAATTCTTCATCTAAATCAGCAGTCATCATAGATTTCAGAGAAAAATAAGCATTTGAAAAAAACCCTAATCTGGATATGAGAGGACTCTTAATTTATTAAGTAGTATATCTCACATGAATGCATATAAATATTCTCATAGGGAAGGATTGCACTCACTTCAAAAGTGCAAGCTGGCTTTCATTTTGGTTTCAGTTGCCATATGATCAGCACATGATGGCTTTGCCTCAGTAACAACCTCATCATTTCAGGCACGAGTATCATTAATGCTTTTAATGTTCTTTCAGCAGCATAAATATTTTATTTGAAAAAACAATACAAAAAAAAAAAAAAAAGAGTAAGGCAAACATTAAGAGAAACCTGAAGAGAACAGCAAGGAATATTTTTTGAGTAAGAGTCTGGCAGCAGTTGGATTGGAGTGCCAGCTTGGTGGCACTGGAGGCTAGGTCACAGCAACGCCCAGCACCCACCTCCCTTCCCATAAAAGCAGCACCTTTATTTGGGCAGGTAACAGACTAACACCTGTGCAAATGCTAATACTCAGACAGGCAGGTGCAGGAACCAATAACCACAAAGGTATACGATCCGGAGCAGGACACAGCAGAGCTCAGCAGCAAAAGCTTTTGCAGCCTATGTCGTAGCTGAAGTCAAGATCAAAGAGAAAATGGGGAGAAGAAAACTTGCTGGCTTTGTGGCTGGTGCAGTGTTTGATCAGAACCCAACAACATGGTTAAAAGGCAAGGACCGGTTTAGTGAACAAAGGCAGAGATATAACACAGAAAAAGCAGTCCTGAATCTCAGGGAAGTTGCACAAAATGCAAGACCTCACACAACAATGTCCATGGCAGAGCATTTGTCCTAACACACACCTCTTTGAAATCTTAGCAGAGTGATATACAGAATGAGATAAAAAAAACCCACCTGTTTGTCTCTAGCAGACAAAACAAGCAATGATTTCATAAGACATTGCTGTCCACAAAATCTATTTATTTTCAAATGCCCATCACTAATTTTTTTATGTAAACTTTGGGGCTTGGTACCTGGTGTATCCGCTATTGCATGGAAGATGTGCTATTCCATGGTAGCATGCCAGCCTGGATTTGGATCAAAAAGCAAACCTCTTGCTTTTGCTGCGATTGGCACTACAAGTGTTTATTTCAGTTCTGACCATCACAGTATTCCATATGTGACCGTAGGGCGAGGAGAGGATGAAGCATAGCCCCACACACGCTGCTGATAACAGGGCTGGGACTTGCCACCTCAACACCAGCTTGGGTCTCAAAAACAGGTCAGAGAAAAAAGGGCCTGAAAATCTCTCTGATCCCTTTAGTTACAGGAACTTTGCTCTAAGACCTATATATATGTGATCAAAACCAGCTTGAAACAGAATTAATGCTGCAGCTACACTCAGAGGATTTTTTCTTCACAATGTCTATGTTGTTCAGAAGCATCAAAAAGACAAACATAAATATATATAGGCAAAATAATATCAAATCAGAAAACTATGACAGTTTAATTTTGCCTTTTTTTTTTTTTAAAGGCAAAATTTGGTAGAACATATTCTTGGTATAAAGGGAACCGCAACAGGGTTCAACAAGAAGGCGCACAAAAAGTTATATAGAATTCTCAACAACAGTACTCAATGGTCTTTTACACAATTTTTCAGCACCATCTTTCCTGTTAACCAGTTAAAAAACACAAATGCATTACTGATACGTATTGATATGGGTAAATGAAGTGGTTTTCCTAATTGATTATACATTGCTGCCTGAGTACTGGTCATGGAGCTTTGACTGGAAAAATATTTAAAACCTTTCCACCTGCATGCAGCATATTTCTACGGTTCTCATTAATATTCCAAGCAATTTTCTGCTTGTTGATCAACTTTCCAGTCTAATAAATACCAGAAAATGTAGGTGATTACATGGATCTTGACAGGAATATGTCTCCTGTTAAGACAGCATTCTTCACAAAGACTTCAGCTAACTATAATACTGTGTGCAATCTGTTACAGGACTAAACATTTTAGTAAAGCATAGGAAGAAAACCTTTTTTTTCTTTTTTTCTGGAAGAGGTCTGTTGTACAGTATGTAAAATATCAAACTTCCTCCCTTCTTCCATACAATAAAAATAAGGAATGAAAAGAAAGGCAGTATAGACAACGACAGGCCGAAACTTCCTCTCATCACAGTTAAAAATAATCGTTGGAAGTTTAAAATCTCATGTTAAGTGCCAAAAGACAGAATTTTGCCTACCTGAGGCAGACAAAGAGGTATTTTTGTCCTTCGCATTTTAAATACTTCAGCCATGAGAAAGCTGTAGTAAATTGAATACCACTGCCGCAGAAATGAAATTGTCACTGGGCACATGGAGCAGCAAGAACTACCCAACAGTATGTCCCTTCCCATGTCTGTGCCAGCTGGGACACAGCTGGGCCAGCACAACTACACACCAGCGACATCGACGTGTGCCTGCAGGTAAGTACCTTCTGAGGAGCATCAGAGCAAGCAAGACCGAAGGACAGGGTTCTGAACCCATCCGGCAGGAGACAGTAAACAACATTTGTAAGCACCTTCATTTTACATCACAGTTTAAGACTAAAGGAAGATGTGCCAAAGGGGCCTAGAGACCTTTCACAGATTTGCAGCAATTGTCTGCATTTACCTTGCTTAAGAAGCCCTCGTAAACCATTCTCAAACATTGGACAAAGCAACCCAAGCATGCAAAGGAGACATATGATGACCAGACTGCCCATACTTTCATACTTCAACATCTGTGTGCTTCAAGTGTATTTTCAGATTGTTGCTACAGTTCATTATTGGTGCAAGGATCTTACTTAGCAGAAAGAATTTTACAGATGTTGGAAAAAACACTTCCACTATAGAAGGATCTCCAAGTGCACAGTGTTTTAGGAATTAAGTTGATTTGCTGTTTATTTCTGGGGTAGCAAAAAATTTCAGTTATCTCATGACCTACAGATAGTACTACTGTTTTATTTTTTAAGAGAGCATTAAAAAGAAAGAAAGTACTAGATATAACTACTGTTATGAGGGGAACAAGGTTGAGTTAAAACAATATTCTTACGTTTGGATTCTTCTCATTGATGATACTGGACACAAAGCTGATAATATTGAAACATACTAGTAAAAAAAGCCTATTGGTTTTGGTGATCCATTTATCTCTAGATTAAAAGTCAACTGTATTGAAGAAAAAGCCTTCAAACTACAAATGAGGCTTTCAGTTTTCTACAGATCATTAAAAACTTGTGAGCCATAGAGAAATAGTGTATTTTATTGAGGACTGAACGTTATACAGAGTTGTCAAGAATGTAGGAATTTCAGTAATTAAAAATATTATATAAATTTTATAAAATCAAATCTTTATCTTAACAGAAGTTTAAGAACAGTTTATGTTTTTATTTCAGATGAAGTTTTCTGAACATACAGAGCACAGGACTAGTAATAGGTGAAACCTGAGGTACTGGTATTCAGGGGGTCAAGGTCTGCAAGGAATGTAGAGCCTTAGGCCAACTGAGGTAGTTGGGAAAAAAAAAACAACTTCCTTTAGTTTTTCCTGTGTTACGGATGATAAAGCCATGTTCCCTGGATTGGCAATATTTATCACGTACAATCTCAATAAATAATCTCTCATAATCCATAGAATTATATAATGGTCTGGGTTGGTAGGGACCTTAAAAATCGTCTAGTTCCAACCTCCTGCTACAGGGGGACACACCTACTAGATAAGGTTGCTCAACACCATCCAACCTGGCCTGACCATGATGAACATCTGGAGTTTATTGCATAATATCTTACCCAGAATCCCTTCAACAAAACACTAGCAATAATATAAACACATATGGAATGAATCCCTCATCCCATTCTCACCAACAGAAACTCTTGTTATGACAGCTGTAAGTATGACAAGGCAACATACATTTAAACTGTTCTGTATGATTTTACCCATTTTTGTGGTAAACTAAGAAAATGAACGAATTAGTTCACTGAACTAATATGGATGCTTCTAAATCTGTTTGTAGTTGATGAAGAAAAAACGGGCATTTTTAGAACATTATGTAGCTGATCACATGGAAACATCTCCTCTAGAGTGCTGCTAATTAAATCCTAGTTTTCACTGAGTCCATAATCCCCAGCAAATCTAAAGGGAACATATCATGTCTAACTCATCCGCTGATCACAACTCATTTATTTACAAAATCATATGGTTTAAACTAAAACATTTCAATGTTAGCAAGCTGGAAATGCAAACATAGAAACACATGCCCAAGGGTTTTGAGGAGTAAAAAACTTTTAAAAATCTGCTATATAAAAGCAGTACATTTATAAACATGTAAATATTTGTCAGATAGGTCAACAGTTTGAAACAAAAATGATGAGATAGCAGCAGCACTCCAGTTTTCTACTTATGAGACTAAGTCACCTGTCTACTCATGGTGGACCTATCATGAATAAGAAAGCATTAAAAAGAAAGAAAGAAGCAAACAAAATCTCTATTTCAGTCTTATACAGTGAGGGAAATATTGTGGCACTGTAGAAGAAAGAGGCTCACAAAAGACACAAAAGATTTGGACAGTGCAGCTTCTGCCCTAAGTGACATTAAAGGGGCTTACTCGTGGGACAGATCCTAAGCCACAGCAAGTCTCCTCTTCCTTTTATTGAAATAGAAAATGCTTGGACATGCGCCTGGTCTCTAGAGGACTTTCATCTTTCCCACCGTCATCACCCTTCCTCTGGAAACGTATCATGTTCACTAACTCCAAAGTTTCATGACTGGCAGGTCAAGCTACAAAACCTCAGTCATTCCTGAGAGCTACCTGTGACAGGGCTTGAGGGATGGTCAATAAGGTCAACGTAGGCTGCAGCTGCTTTCACTGATACGGAGTGATGATGTATAAGGACTTCTTAGCACTCCACTTTTGTAAGACACACAGCGTTGGTATATATTAATAAACAGACTCAATCTGGATCTCTTTTGCACTCTGCAGTGTATTTCCACAGCACGCAAATAATCCAGCAGATGTTAATGTCTGTAAATCCCCACCTGTGACTAGTCCACTGCCTAATGCTCCAGTTGTCTATATCTAAAAATATTATACATTGAAAGTTATGTTTATATTTATTGAATGGCTTTATTCCTTTCTGAGACAACCAAAATATTAAGATTTGTGTTTGCATTTACAATTAGTACTTTTAGTCCTTTTATTTAAAAAGCTATTATATAATGTTATAGAAATACATTTTATGGACATTATCTATAATGCTAAAACTCATATTAGTAAATTCCTTTTCATTTGAGAATGGTGTTTAAGTATATTTACCATCCAATACATATACAGACTAATTGTTTTGTAGTACAACTTTTTAGAAGTGACATCATTTATAATTTTATACTTCTTCAATTTATGTATTCTGAAATCATAAAATGTTAAGTGATTTTCAGAAAGGAAAATAATCAAAGCAAGCATCAAAAACTATTCATCCCAAAGTCAAAGCACTCCAGGTCATTTATTTCTCACACATAAGTATGAATTCTAAGGATGTAACTATTACAGTGCCCCACTAGCATCTGACAAGACACATGGTATAAAATTGCAGACACCACGATATAAAACATTCAAAATCAGCATGAAATTCAGTCCTTGTCTGTAGTAATTCATGCTTCTTAATCAAGAGTATGTAATTCCTTACAGAGCAGAGCATATATAGTCCCCAGAGAGTAACAGGGTTTTGCAAGGGACTCTAACACTCCAGTAGTTCTACTGGAAGGGTTGTGAATGATGCAATATGCGTCCAAATTGCCCTTTTTCGCCACAGCTGCATCACACTGGCAACTCACAGTCATGCCTGGATCAATTTATACTGCAAGCCACTTCTTCCCTGCAAAGTGATGGCCAGTTAGACTAATGTGGAGCATCTCTGTTTTGTTCCCCAAGTGCATTATTTTCTCTATTATAACACAGAGTTTAATTACTTTTTTCTTTTTTTTTTTTTTTTTTTTTTGGGGGTGGGGTGGGGGTGGGGAGGGGTGTGTGTCCTAAAAAAAAAGTATCTACTCTCAATGTCATTCCACACTTTATGCCCAGCAATCCAATTTATCTCCTCTGTTGATGATGTCAACTAATTTTGAATCTTTAGTAAATTGCAACAGAACACTATACTTTTTCTGCCAAGGCTATTACTGAAAACATTAAATAATATTGGTTGCAAGACTGATGCTCAGGAACTCTATTAAATAATCTTTCGATACATTCTGCTTCCTCATTTTAACATGATTTATTCTGAGTCAGGTTTATCACTCCACTTTATGCTTATTTTCTGGAAAGCATACAGAAATATAAAATAATCCAATTCAACACCCTGGCTCAAGAAGTGCTTGTGTATGTAACCTACAGTTGATTTACTAAATGACAATAGAATGGAGAAAACAACCTTACTGTGCTAAAATTACTGCCATATATGAAATTGCTAAATTAAAAATTAATTGCCTGAAGAAACATACAGAAATGCATACATGCGTACTTCAGATTTTTTATTTAGTGTTGCTTAATAATTTATGGCTTGACTAAGAACATGCCTCCTTCAGCATAAAAATTGCTAATTGCATTAAAGAAGAAACAATCCCCAAAGCACAGAAGTGAGCATTACAACTTGTTAGTCAAAAATTAATACTCAGCACTGTAAGTCATTTTTATTAACTTACTGTACAGTTGTAATGGCTGCACAATTACAACTAATAATGAACTATTCTCCAAGATCTAAGATAAATGATCAAATTAATTCTTAGTTTAGTAAAATATTTTGTTATTTCAATCTGATTGACAAGGAGTATATTTTTTTGCAGCACTTTTACTTCTGTTTTAGATACGACCCACTATTGTGCTTTCACAGTACAGATATCAGCAAACAGTGACTGTTACAGCACAAAAAGCAATGAAATCTGGTTTTTGGTTTTCTTTTTCTGAAAATTGCCAGCTCCAACAAAACATTTCCTTGGTTTTGAGTGCACTGGCATTCATTTTTTAAACTGGTATTTTTAAGTGTCAGCTTCCTTCAGAATTCCTGTGGAATTTTCACATTCCCCTTTTTTAAATAAAGTAACTTGACAAAATTTTGTAGAAAAATTGTGTAAGTCACTCTACATTTCTAGCAAAAACTTTTCAATCAAGAAATTTCATCTTTGTATATCTGTACCAGTCAAGTGATGTCCCACTTAAAAAAAATAAAATAATCCAAACCAGCAACTGCCATCTTGCAATAAGTCTCATCTTTCTTTCTACCCAAAACATAAACATTAATGTGTTATACTAACTCTTGATTTTTATCACCACAGTGAAAAATGTAGCGCACATCTAATATGCAGTGTGCTTTTAAGTGTGCAGAGCTCATGTCTCGTCAGTGGATTCACAGCATGTTTAGCAGTCTGATCCTCTGGTAGGACTACATGAATGTCTCTTATCAAAACTGCATTTTACTAAGAGCATCTCAAGGTAAAAATTTGGTTTCCGCTACAAAAATAGAGATTCGTGTTGTTGAGGAACCACTGGGATAGGACAAAGGATGCCTTTGAGAGGAAAATAGGTAAAAGATGGAAAAATACCCGAAAAGCAATTACACAAGATACAATTGGCTCAAAATGCCCTTCAAGGAACAAAATTGCTGGAGGCTGCAGGTGTCTTCTGGGGGAAATACTACCAAAGCTTTTTCCTCTTTTATTTGCCTTCTTACTGATTTGCTGCTGTGGGGATGAGATGCCAAGAGAGGACACCAGTTCATTCTGGAACATACATTTTTGTGGTAAGAAAGTTCCAAACGACAGCTTAGTAAACAAAGGTTTTGAGAACAAACCTATGGCTTTGGGGGTGTGTATTGTCATCTTGTGGCTTCTTATCAGCGAGCTCTCTGCTCAGTTGTTGGAAAGTCACAGCAGGGCGCTCTGCAAAAAGATCGAAGCTCTGTGGATACCTCTAGGTCAGGACCTGCCCAGCATGTCCCTGGGTGAGTTTGCCTGGGACACCTGCCTTGCAACTGCTTGCTCTCACCGTTAGGGAAGACGGCAGAGCTATGAAATACCGTGTCTAACCAAAAGATTGCAATTACCAGGTACCATATACAACTAAGCAGATAACCAAGCAGCTTTTCTGTAACAACATATTTCAGTTTTCAAACAGAAAAAGTGGCTTGTAAAGGAATGTGTCTGGCTATCTCCAAGACGAGTTGCTCTTTACAGGTAGATTGTCATTTAAGGAAAGGTAAAATGTTATCAAAACTTTTCATAAGATGTCATAGCTACAAAGTTTAATATCACCAAAAGCCATGAACAATTTAAAACTGTTGATTACTTGGATCAGCATAGAGATTTTATTTCCCATCAGAACACAGTACTGTATAGAATGTTGACCAAACGAACTCTCTCCTTGTTTGTGTCTCACTTAATTAAGCATTATAATTATAAACAGCTTCAGGCTGTCACAATTAGACTCCTGTTGATTTTACTATTGTCTCACAGACAGTGCTTTGCTCACCGTCCGGTCAGGCAGAGGCTGCACACACACGGCCTTTTAAAACTCCTGTCAACTAGGTAGCAGTGGACGTCTTCAAACCCAGTGTCAAACTGCACGTTTAAAACTAATTTCTAATCAGTCTTATTTTTAAAGGACTAAATTTAGCACTCATCCTCTTTTCCTTGAGAGCAGAGCTTATACAACCAAGACATTCTTCTTCAAATGTTTGTGGCATTTCAATTAAAAGCAGCTCTAAGCAATTGCTTCCTGATCAAATGTCATCCTTGTTATGGAATTAGTGAAATATTTATCAAGATGAATTTTAAATAATTTGCATGCATGTCCCCTCTAATTACATTTGCATATGCATTGCTCTAATTAGCCCAGTGGCTTTAATATGAATCAAACTGATAATGTGCACATTCTCAGGTTTAACTTTTTACAAGTGCCATGATGATTATGAAATGACAAGGTAGTTTTGATTTACACAGCCTATTTCAAGCAGGGCCAGCAGGGATGTGCTTTCTCTGCAGTGACATAGTGACTAATGCGGAGAGGAGTCAATTAAAACTGTTAATGAACTACCGAAAGGTAAAGACCAAGCAAGGACAGGTGATGCTATTTTCCATATGGCTAGGATTTGAAATTTGAAGTATTTGAGATTGTATTATTCTTCCATCACACAATTTCTGAAGGGCAATCCATTGCATTTTCCTCCCCTTTTGTATCCCTTTGAAACCTGTTACCATTGACTTTTCTAGGTTTTGTGAAGGATTTGGAGTTTATACATACAATTACGCACTCTCCTTTCTGTTCCTGTACCAGTGTGTGTCAATGACCATTTTTCAGCCCCTCTATTTCTTTGCTCAGTTTCATCAGTAGGTAAGTTGGAAAAAAAGAAAAAAAAAACCAAACCAACCAAACAAACAAACAAGAAAAAAACCCTACTTGGCATTTAAGACATGAGGATTTTGTAATTATTCCCATTGCAGTAATTCCCAATTACAAGCCAGCAAACAAGTCAGAACTGCACCAGCAGACTTCTTTTTCCCCTTCATATGACATGATCACACTGTGAAGGTGGTGGTCAATGCACATAGTTTTCTACTGGTCTTTAGTCTGGTATGATTTTATGTATCTTGGGAGAATTCCCAGCAGAGAAGATGAGGCACGGTATTGTAGAAGGATGGTAAACCCCAAGAAAATAACATCCTACCTTTCCTCTAATACAATAGAATACTACAGAGGTACTTTGAGGGTGTCTCAGCAGAGAATGTTCTGAGCAGTCAGTTCTGAATTTTTCACAGAAGGAAGTCCTTTGGGAGAAGATTTAGTAAATGGAGTTACTCTAAACTCTATGTTCAAAAGAAGAGCAGAAGATGGGTTTTGGTTGTGTTTTTTTTCCCCATCTCTCCTGGCAACCTTTTCTCACTGTCTGCGTTTCCCAGCATCATGTACTAAGGCCAGGGAATATTCCTGTTCTAAACTTTAGATCCTTTCACAGTGTGTGGCACATATTGAAAAGCCAGAGTAAATTCCTGCTGCCCTAAATACAGAAAATCACTTGAAAGACTGCTCTCAGCTAGTTAACTACAGAAATTATTTTTTTTGTACTGTTGGATGTATCACTGTCCTGGTACCTTGACCAAACTTTGTTTCTCCTCTTTACTTTTTAGAGCACAGAATTCCCAAACAAATGAACAAATCCAGGTCCTCCCCCAAATCCCTTGAAATGCAGTAGTGTTTCAGAGAACTAAACTACAGGAAAGCATGTACCTACCAATCCACAGAGGCAAGCATCTTCCAGTCACATTTTTACATTTGTAAACCAAAATCCTCACCCCATTTCTTTATATCTAACCCAGCCAAAAGGGTGACTTGCAGGGATCATCTATGAGCAAGGTAAGAAGAGGACATATGTCAAAAGAAACAGCGATTTTGCAGTGTGATGTGGAAAAGAGGTACACAATTAAGAGAACTATTAATAAAAAGTTATATGTGCACAGAGCATGTATAAAATACATGGTGTGACACAATATAAATCTCTTGTAGGTATGGGTTAGAATGGCAACACTATTAAGTGCTTGTATAATATTTATATAACCACAGCACCAAGACTTCTAGACATACTACATATTTTATAGAAAAATGATTTTTCAAAAGTGTATTTTTTACTATGTAGTTTTGAATTTTATTGGTCCTATTTTTCATATACTTTTGCCTGCAAAACAAGTTTCTGCAGAACTATGATTCTTGTAGTATATATTTTGCAGAAGACAAAAAGGAAAAAAAAATTCATACATAATAAAACTTTAGAACCTTTTATAAGTTACCTAATGCAGCTTTACCTTTGATAACCATGTTATTCCTTTTTAAAGCCTGCTCTTGTGTAACCAGCCTAGGGTAGCAACAAGTAGGATATTTCCTGCTAATTCTTGCCACATATTGGCCACCTCTTTGCCACTGGCATAAATCCAAAGGGGTTTGGTCTTTTAGTCAGTACTTACTGAAGAAAAGAGCAACTTAACTTTTTCCCTTTCCTGCCATATCTACAGTTGTTTGGGATGGAAGTAAGTTAGGAATAGAAGTTGGCACCCAGCTTCTTCCTAAAACCTCAGCTCATTCTGAAGCTGTCATTAATGATTGACTGAACACCATCTGACCCAAAGTATGTACTGAAACAGTACAGAAAATGGAGGGAAGGCAGAGAAGAAACTAGAGTCCTCAAACTGCTTCACTTTAAAAACATCAGTGATGGCTTAGAGCACAGGTCAAGTTTGAGGATTCTGCATCACACAGCTCCATGAAGTACAGGTACTCCCACTCCCTAAACAACCTAGAAGATGCAAAGAGCCATCATTCACATGAAAGAACAAAAGAATTTCAGAATGACTGAGCCTATATTGGGTGCAGTGACATGACCAGGAACTAATGCAGATTTCATTACTGTCAAGATTCTGACCTCAGAGGTAGATACATATGGTTGGGAAGAAGGAGGTATGAGAAGCTGATAGAAGTACTCATTGCCTGGAGTCAACACAGAGATGAAATTGTACGACTGTACTAAAATGACAAAAATAGATTGAAGTTATAAACTAGAGTGTGTAGGTGGAATATCAGAGATATATAAGCAAAAATTCAATTATAAATACCACAGTGACAACAGGATGAGAGAAATGACTTTTCTAATTTAGGGGAACCTCATGTACTTCTGATCACAGAAAAACTGAATCTTTTATAACCATATGACTCAGTATTAGAAGACGTAAATACGTATAAACACAAACATACATTCCTATAAGTCACTCATTGCCACAGGTTCTCTTCAAAGAAATTCATACTATCTCAACTCTCAGGAGTTCAGATAATTTATGCAATAATTTCACGCAGTGGAATTCCCAATGCAGAGCTACTGACATGTGCAGGGAGCAATCCTTCTTACAGTGCTCCAACACACTTTGTGAGTCCCGCCATTACAAACCGCCAGATTTGGCTGGTTTCCCTTTCTGGCCAGCTTTATGAAAGCACAGAAAGCTGCACCATAAAGTTGACACCACCGCCTTAAAAAACAGCATGGTCATAATGGCTATATGTGCCAGGAGTGGATTATTGCTTATGTTAATATTTTATGTTTACTGGCTCTATTTGTGATTTCCACCAAGGAGCGTGTTCTTGGTATTGCTTCAATTTGGTAGAATGAAAAAGAACCATTATATGGAAAGTATTCTCTGTTTGTTTTACAACAAGTAATGGAAGGAATTGGATGCTGTACTTACTGCTTAACACTCCAGATGCTTCAGCTGCAAGTGGATAGGAACAAGACCTCACTGTCACTCAGCAGGGAATCCCAGAAGCATCCGAGCTCCCCAGCAGCTGGCAGTTTCAGAGCAAATGGATCAGATCACAGTGTAATTGAACACCAAGGCAGTAAAAACCCAAAATGGTTTAGATGAGACTATTAATTTCAGGATCACAAATCTTGCTTGTAAATATTGAATTGAAAGTGCAGTAAAGTAGAATTTCCAAACTTTGATTAAGAAAAGTAGTTAAGCAAACTCACTTAAAAGAAATCTGTCAAGGGTGTTTTGATGCAGAAGTGTCATGCAGTGCCTGAATTACAGATCAGAGAGAGGTGGGCTGGAAGCATCACTGTATGCCTGCAAGGTGAGGTTTCAGAATAGACTGAAGAAAATGGCTCTGCTCTTCACAGAGCTCATGGAAAAGCTGTGGAACTCCCTGTTCTGGAGTGCAAGACATGGTAAAAGAGGAGACTGACACATTCATGGGTAAAAAAAATTGCAAAGCATTATTAAACTTAAAGAGATCACCTTTGACTCAGGAAATCTCTCAGCAGTAAATTGTTTACTGAAAGGGTATTATAGTAAAGTATCACTACAGATATGTTCTGTTCCTGTACCTTCCCTAGATATATACCTCAAGCCACATAGTACTTTGATCTAAGCCTGTAAAGATTTTATGTTCTCATGAAAAATAATACAATCAGATTATAGATTTTATAGGTGAAAAATTTCAGCCAGCAAACAGTAAATTCCAACTTAAAATATTTTCTTGAGGCAAGAGTATTCCAAGGGGATGTGTGACAACAGAAGCAGAAAATCTCTTTCTAAAATTGATGTAAAAATTGAAATAATAATAAAAGCCATCTCAGATTATTTGCATATGAGCTTGGGATCAGTAGAGTCATAGTACTCCTGAAAAATGCACCTATACTATGCATAGATTGCCCAGTAGAAACTTGGAATATTTCAATTTACTGGAAGGAAATTAGGATGAAATTCTCTTGAATAACATGTGTACATTTGAATGCAGTTTCCAATTACCAGATTGATTAGTGGTGTGTTCTAGATATTATTTGGGGACATAACTGTATATCAAGTACATACATTCACAACAGTACGAGAATGTTTCCTCATACAAGCATGTAACAAGTTAAATTGTTTTCTTCACTGTTTTTTTTTTGTTTTTTTGCTATTCAACCAGATCAAACTTAGACATCAAAACTTAGAGTTCTGATGGTGGTGTGTGATCAATAAATACAACAAAATATATGTATCAAAGTAGTAAATTTACGCCACCTATTATAATGAATATTTCTAGAGTTTTTCATCACATGAATCTTGGTGGTTACACTGACAAGGCACTGGTGGGTATGTAACACATTTTTAAAAAATAGCATTTTCTTGCTTCCATAGGAACAAGCTATGCAATAGTACTACATTAATGAAATACTGTGTGGTAAGATCCAAAGTTTTTAAATAAAAAAGGCAGCATTGATTTTCATACTGTATGTTTAAAATCACTATGCCCACATAACATAGAAGGCTTAGAAAAGCTTGTACCTGTATTCTGTTATTTTTCACACACAAAAAAATGTGCATGGCTAATGTTTTGGTAGAAGTCAAGGAAGAAGTCTGGCTGAGGCTGATTTTTCCATTGTTTACACTGAATACAGGTTTTACTATTACAAGGAATTCCTCGTCCTTTCTTCTGAAACTACTTGCTTACTTTCCTGAAAACCTGTAGATAGTTAAGTACTTCAACAGGACAAATTGAAATATTATTATGTAACATAGTAAAATAAAATGTAAACAGATGCATTTTAATATTATACAATACAGTATTCTAAGGCTCATTAAACTATATTCATTACTAAGCTGGATCCATAGAAACAGTTTTGTAGCTTTAACAATGTACCAGATGTCAGATGTTTGCTCTGTCAGATGCTTTTATTCTTTAGCCACTAGGAATTTACAGTCAAGCTTGCCTCAATAAACACATGAATCTGGTCACATCTATCAAATTCACTAGTATATGTTAAAATTAAATTCTGAGACAGTAGTCGGGCCCCATTTCATTTTATACAGAAGTTTTGCTAGATAAAGGACCAAAGTGGAAAGTATGGTGGGGTGAGGTGGTGTGGGGGGTGTATATGTGTGTGTGTATCAATTCTGCTCCAGTCCAAATGGAATTTTTCTAATCCTGCTCTCTACCTACTACAAACCTTGCCACCTTGAATTAAAAATTAAAATTTGGAAAACATCCAACTGAAATGTTTTTCCAGTTTTTAAATATTTCTCCCCTCCACATCCCCCCCCCCTCCTTTTTGTTTTGTTTTTTAAATTCCATGTATCAGAAGAAAAAAAACCCAAACCAGATAGACATTTATCCTGAGTTACAGCAACCAGAAAGGACTCCTGTAACCCAGGCTACTAAGTAACAGTAGCTGCACCCATTGCAGGCCGTAAGGCTGTTAGTTTCATTATAGCTGCTGAAAGATGTCTGTGTTAATGCTGCAGAGCAGGATCCGTCCCTAAGTGACAGAACTTCAAGGTCCACTGGAAGCTCCAATTCTGGGACAAAGGCAGTGCTGCACATGTCCACAGAAAGGAGGTGAGGGACACAATGTGCTCCCTCCCCGAGGTCCCAGTCACAGGATCTTGCTTCTGAGAGGAGCATGAAGCAATGCTGCCTCCCGCATCATGCAGGAGCAGCAATCTCCAGCAGCCCACCTCTGGTTTTTGGAAAGAACTGGAAACACTGAAAAGACACCGTTCAGAGGACCTGTGACCTGGGAGTACAGATTGGTTTGCATTTGCTATTGCTCACATCTGAGTTCCTGCTGTAGTACTAAATGGCCTCGTGCTGCTAATGAACCCGATAGCTCTTTGGATCCAGTATTGAGACTACTGAAGTGACCATTTAAGCTATCTGCACAAACAATTGACCACAGAGAGCCCTAAGCTGTTATTTATGGCAACCCTAACAATTTTAAGCTTTTCCCAGTCTCCACTGGAAAGATCTGTGAAGTGCTCCTACATCATCAATCTTAATAAAAGTACTGGAGCTGATAACCTAGAACCAAACCAATTCAGTTTAGCTGTCAGATCTAATATTAGTCCCACGTTCCACCTATAAAATTTGGGCTTTGCAACTAATGAACTAATTTTAATCCGGCATCCTGAAATCTCCTGGCTTCACACACTGCAAAGGGTAACAGCAGCCTACAATGACTTTACCCTGATCCAAGTAAGCCTGTTTTACATCTACTTGAATTTTCTGCTTTCCAAGGTAAAATGTCATGTGGCTTTATGGGTTACTTTATCAGTACAATATGGTTTTAGGACTATACTACCATTTATGTTGTCTTTTAACTGGTTTCAAAGGGATGGATGTATGCCAACATCAAATCTCAGCTGCAAAACATCCCAGGCTACCATGAACATCTTGAAATAATATTCTAAAAATCAAAGAGAACAACTCAGTTCTGCATGTGTAAATCTAGCATAAGTCCAAACGTGCACACCTATTACTCTGCCTTTATTCTCTGTTCAGCGTGAGTTTACTTTAGCTTAAGTCACTATTCCAGGAAGATATTCAAGGGGCTTTTTTGTTTGTTTTTGTTTTTTAAGTATATACAGACAACTTCAGCATCTGCCCTCCTTGCCAGACCTTTACATCTTTTTAATTAAACTAATCCAAAGATTTTGTAACTCCCCGCTTGATCACCATGGCAAGCCATCCTCCCTAGCCTCCAGCAGCCACAGTACTTAGCTTTGTCAGCAATAACCACTGGAAAATATTGTCTCCACCCATACATCTGCAAGAGCAGTTCCCAGAGCAGTCAGTACAGCTCAGCAAAGGCAGCTGCTGGCAGTCCACGGAGCCAAATGTATTGCACTGCAATGGCAAGGATGGAGTTCCCTTAGCCAGTTACCATGAAATCAACTTTAACTCAAGCCAGACTAAAATAAGTTTATTTACAGATATGCAAACCAGACATAAGAAAGGTGACTAAACCGAAACTATGCATAACTTCTCCCAAAATGGAATCGGTCAGAGCTCTCTTTTTCCTTCCTGTATCTAACCTCAATGCTCTTAGGAACTGCTGGCAGTTCTGCAACTCTGTGCCCTCACACTGCACTTATGGAAGAGGATCTGAATCTGGGAACCTTTGTCTCCTGTGGGCTTCTAAACCAGATCAAAAGAACTGATGCTTTCCAGAGATGTACAACCTTTTTCCCATTAGTTGTTGATCTTTAATCTGGTCATGCATTTTAAACTGTCTGTTGCATAATTTAATAGCTGCCTCCTCCAACTTCAAGGTGTCTTTTGAATATAGCCTATTAAAATGGTCATCTGCCTATTTGTTGTCCCAGTGTTTAGATAATAAGTAGCAAATTATTCATAAAAGCATAAAATAAATGTTGTGTTCCATTCCATAAGAAAATAGTCTGACACCCGTGTTAAATACTTCATTCACTGGACCTTCACATAAAAAAAATAAATCTTGTATTACACAAAAAACAAAAAATATCAGCTTTTGGGTATATTCTACACCAGCTTCTGTGTGGCAATAAAATGGACACAGCTCTTGACTTTGAAGAATAGCAATGAACCATTCACATCCAGGAAAACACATTAACTTAGACCAGTACAATCACACATCTCTCCTGTTTTAAATTTTTATAAGAGAAAACAATTAAACCCCAACAAATGTCACAGTGAACACTTTGTGGAATATTTGGAATATTTTTCTTAAGATGCCTCTTTTTTCATGCCAGATTCTTAATTGGGGGGGGGGGGGGGCGGGGGCAGGAAATAGCTTTTTTCCATCCCCTGATATTTTCATTGTGTTATCTCTTAGCAGACTATTGATTCAAACAAGTATATAAGCCAGTTCAGGGTTATTAACATTAACAGATGTGTTGCCCTCATTTTAGAAACTGTTCAATGCTCTTTATCGATCCAAGAGTTGATGATGATTACAGTGTTAAAATGCTGTCAAACAATTGTTTGTTCATATTATTGATCAGAGAGATGAGGTGCCCCACACAGAAAGGATATTTGCAAGGTGAGCATTTGGAATACTAAACTCTCCAGGTTAGTTTCTATTATAAGTTATCCATAATATAGAGTATCTGATTTATTGGTTCATATTACTATTTTTAACTTCTACTCTCTTCTTCGTTCTTAGCCTGTTTCTATAGTTACTGATCTGATTTTCTCCTGTACAAAGGACAAAAGAAAGAAAATGTATGCTTTTTTGGAGGGAAGAGGGGCTACCCCTTCCCAGAGACAGAAGGCAGCAATTTCTTATAGAAGAGCAGCAGGCAGGCCATGGCGCTCGGACAGCATGAGGTTCCCATCCCAGAGCTATGAGACGTGGCCAGTAAAAGGACTGTGTCTACATGGAAGCCAACTGGTTATCAAAAAGTTTAGTAGGAAAGGCTGCTTAGTGCCACATCACTTGGCCCAGGACCCCAACCCAGTCCTCTAGAACTTACATATGTAGTTACTGCTGCACTGATGTGACCTCAAGGTAATCCCATTTTCAGTGAGACTTCTGGGAGCCATATACCTTTCTTGTATGGAACGGCTCCTCCTAAAATTAAACACTACAAATTCAAATAAGAAAGTCTTAAGACACTCCCAGCCCTCATCCTTCTGTACTTGCCAATTCTTCCCCGAAAGTGAAATATAGCATCAGGTGTTAAGAGTATTTCTCAGGCTTCATCTGAGAAGACTTGAACATTTTCATGAGTACATATTTTGCAGGGATTGAATCACAGATTTTTAACCAGAAGATGAACTGGATTCATTACAGTTTTCAGTACTGATTTCTGTGAGCTATATCAAAAAAATTCGTATACAGTAATTTCTGTGTCAAACCTAATGATGCAGGAGCTAATCTAGTCTAGAACAAAAAAGAAGAAAAAACCTTTCTGAAATGATAGAGAATCCATCATCATTAAGCCCCTCATCCCTTATTGTTTCCTCAAATTATGAGGCGCAAAAAAACCTCCAAAACCACCACCCAAAACAAAGACCAGACCAAAAAGGGTCATAAAGAAGTAGAAACACAACATTTAGAGATATAAGTGATATTGTATCAGCATGATACAGACTGTGTAGCACAAGAGAGCAACACTGCTAGTTGTTATACCCTTTTTGACAGTATTGTTTTATAGATACTTCATTTTATAGACAGAGAACCTCCAGACATGATGTGAAACAGTTTTCCCATAGGTACCCAGATGCAAAGAAGACGAATAGAATACTGGTTCCTGAGTCCCAGTATAAAGACTCCATATGTTTGTGCCTGAAAAAGTTCTTCTCTAGGTACATCCCTGCTCAGTAATCTCAGGGTTCAGAGTAGTAAATGCCTTTCCAGATGATTGAGGAAAGGGAGCAGCAGCCCCTCAAAAGGGCTTCACTTTTTATTATAGTAACAGTTTTGACTAATGCTCTAACCTTTTTTTTGCAACAACAGGTTAAATAAGGAGCATTGATTTAAGCACTTTGTCTTCTTTTCCTGTTCTTCAAGTGGTTTTGCCTTGTTCAATATACTGTTTTATTATTAAACGCTGCTGCCTTAATGTTCACTTCTGTAGTTCCACATGATTCCAACATTACATCAGCACAAAAAATGCTCTAAGTGAAGATGTAAAGTGATGCAAGCCTTCAACAGCAGTGGTGGGCACTGAAGAGCATATCAAAGAACTTTGGTGGAAAGCTTAAAACAAATCTGTATTGCAACTCAGATAAAGCGTACTGAAAATAGCATGGTGACAAGTAATCTGTATGAAAACTTGATGAAGTACAAGATATTCAAAGTCGTTTTAAAAAATTTTATAATTAGAAGCTTTCACATAAATTGTTGCACAACAGAAATATAGAGAATCTCCCAGTTAACAATACTGCTTATACTCTGTGCTGGTGTGGAAGAAACAAAGGAACAAGGTTCCAGCAGCACACTATTTCTGACTCTACTCTTTTTGCTTGCTGAAGTTTGTTTTAAGCATTATCTACTTGTTGGGCCATTAATACTGTTCCGTTTGCCTCCAAACAACCCTCTCTCATAGCAACACAGAAGAGTTCAACATCTGTGAACATCTGGCAGAAAACAGTAAGAGAGTAGAAAAATACTTCAGAGCCGAAGATGATTTCTGAATAGCTGCAGGCTAGACTACAAACCCAGTGAATAAAAAAACCCAAATAACAAAAAGAAAAAAACAAACAAACAGACAAAAAACAACTCCACACACACACACACAAAAAAAAAAAAAAAAAAACCAACCAAAAAAACCCAAAAAACCCATGCAGGTTTACTTTGCAGCCAGGTGGACCAGAATTTACCTTCCTGTCTTCAACACTGATCAGAGAACAGGGACATGTAGCTGAGCAGCAGATTTCTGAACCCTGAACTCATTCACAGTGTAACCACCGATACATTCTGTACATTTGTGCAAATCATCCCCTTTCACTTGCACTGAAACTTAGTCTTTAAAATGGCTGAGGGAACTGGGGGTGTTTAGCCTAGAGAAAAGGAGGCTCAGTGTAGACCTTAGCACTCTGTACAGCTCCCTGACAGGAGGTTGCTGCAAGGTGGGGGTCGGTCTCTTCTCCCAAGTAACAAGCAATAACACAAGAAGAGACAGCCTCAAGTTGCACCAGGGGAGGTTTAGATTGGGTATTAGGAAAAGTTTCTTCCTCTGAGGGTTGTCAAGCAGTGGAACAAGCTGCCCAGGGAAGTGGTTGAGCCATCGTTGCTGGAGGTATTTAAAAGACATGCAGATATGGCACTTAGGGACGTGGTTTAGTGGTGGACTTGGCAGGGCTAACGGTTGGACTCGATCTTAAGGGTCTTTTCCAACCCAAACGATTCTATGATTCTCAAATACAGATGAGCACAAGAGTATTTCTAGTCTGTCCCAGTGAAGGCTAACAAGTCTGCCTCACACCCATCTTCACACTTTGTTAGTGAAGCTATTTAACAGGATATCAAAGTCCTTATCAAATCAGGTCCTGTGTCTCAGCTAACAGGCAGTCAGTTATAGCTACCTAAGCAACTTCCTAGGGTATTTAACCAGACTGGAGCTCTGGCACACTCCCTGTGCAAATTCTTGACAAGGACTCCAAGCATGGCCAGAGCAGAGATTAACTTTTATTCTATGCAACAATTTCAGTTGTGGATGATTAAGGTGAGTCTCAAATGCTTAGCTTTCTGCACGCTTATGGGTCTTTGGGTTGCCCCGTGGCCAAACACCCATTATTTCAAACAAATTCTGCCACCACTGCATTTCTGTAAGGTATTAAATACTATGCTTAAAACCATAAAAAACATTACTCCCACCACTAAATGAATGTTTCTGATTGCTGTTTGGAACACTTGGAATATCAGAGCTTTGACTGCACTAATCTGTTAGACCTATGTATGTTTTCCATTCAAGATTATTTTTATATTCTAGCAGAAATTAAAAACAAAAAAAATATTACCTAAGCAGCCATCAAAGGCACTTACATTCAGAAGTGCTAGTTGGTTGAGATAATGCAGAACTCCCAAGCATGAATTTCTGATAAAACTAAAAATTGTTTCAGTTGCACATTGCCCTTGAAACTGTATTTGCTGTTAATAGATGAACATGTAGTTTCTGTGACCCTGAGTGAAATTTAATTTTCATAAATGATGAAAGCCTTCTAAACCCCTAGAGAGGAGAAAACTAATTTGCATCCTATTGTGACTTAATATCATTTAATATTCCATACATTTCTGGCAGAGGTGCTTCAAACAGTTTGTAGATAATACTGATATGTCAGCATCATAACATGCCCCAGGGGGAACTGTATTGCTTCTTCACTGATCAGTGATCAATAATATTAAAGACATCAAGTAGACTGTGAAAATTAAAGCTGACAAACTGCATTTTCCCAAACACTTATGGCCCAGTTATCTTTGCTACTCAGTTAGCCCAGGAGGCTATCACCACTCCAAAAGTATCCACACAGTTTAATTTCCAGTGAAGAGCTTATCCAATATAGTCTGAATGCTTGCTTTATACGCAGAACTCTAATCTAAATTTCATATAGAGTTACAGTTTGAAATGGCACCCAAGAGGCATGTATCAGGCAGTTCACATTTGTGCTTCCCCCAGTAGCCTTTTTGATGAATCCCTTTCTTTTACTTAGCCACTGAAAAAGTGATAGGTCCTGAATTAAAATTCTGTTGCATTGTGACACACTTTGACAGTAGTTTGGGAATATACTCTCTCCAATCCAAACAAAAAGCCACATTAAGTCAAGGCTCAAGGTTAACACATGCATAGTAGAAGGGACACAGACAAAAGTTTTCATTTTAGTTCGATGAGAGGACACAAGTGTTCATATGGATTTGCCACTAATTATTGAGTTTGAGTAATTCTGATTCACAGTGATCAGAGAAATTAGGAGTACTTGGTCCTTGGTAGTTTGACTACTCCAAGTTTCTCTGACCTCATGACTTAAACATAGAACATTCCTCAGAACACTTAGTAAGAAACTGTAATTCAATGGGGTGTGAACGGGGAACTAACTCCATGTGGACTCTGACAATGGAAAAAGGCAATGGACATTTATTAATTCTTTTGGAAAGACTTTTTTTAAAAAAAAAAACAAAATAAAACAACAAAAAAAAAACAAACACAAACAACCCACCCCCCCAAAAAAAAAAAAAAAAAACAACAATCGAACCAACATGATATGCAGCATGCCAGAAAAGGGCATGTTTTCATATCCAGTCTGCCTTTGTGCAAAATGCAGCATGCACCCCACTAGACACCCTGACTTCATCCACTGGAACCTCGTATCTATTCAAATCAAGCACCTAACTTCATGACTGCCAAGCACATTTCATTCTGTTTTTTGAATCGTAGCATTCAAATGCATTAGTTTAATGTTCTAGGGAAAGCTAAACCAATGCAAAATCATACCTAAAATGGAAACATTGCATTTGGGAACTTAAAGCTACTTAAATTTCAAATTCCGTAGCATCAAAGCAACCTCTGCAAGCTTCTTGTCTAGCCATATTTCTTGGCTATGGAGCGATAGAGACAGAAGGAAGCTGCTTAGTTTTGTGGTGCACTGCTACTTGTTGGCCAGTCCATCTTTTCAGCAGATGCCAGGAATGACCGGAGGGAAGATGGAAGCCCTCAGAGCGCCATTAGCCAGTGCGTGATGCTGAACACAGCCCCAGGAGTCTGTCTCATTCATCCTGTGCCATCCACAACCAGAACTGGTTAGCAACAGCTCTTCACAGAAATTCTATTTTATTAATTCCCAAGTCATTCCTGGATTATCCAGGCTAAATTTTCTCCAAAAACTCACACAACACTGGGAAAAATGCAGAATGCAAAACACAGCCTCTTGTTTGAAAACATATAGAAGCAAATTTCAAAGGTTGGTAGAAGAAATTATAATAGCTGAATATTAGCCACAAACCTTATCCTCTCTATTTATAAACACTCTCTCCAGACCTCCAGAGATGCTCCTCCTTCTACATTACCCATTTATCTGACTATTCCTAATTCATTTTAATACTGTGACATTTACTGAAATAATGTTATGCTTATTATTTCTCATGCAAGCTGTTTACTTGGTGCACACACATATCCCCTAAAGAAAAAAATACTCAAACCGTACAATCACATTATATAAGATTTCGGAAACAAATCAGATGTACACATGCACTGCAGATAAAGCATCTGTTCAAGAAAAAAAACAGGTGAAAAATAAGTGTTACATACACTTTGTTCTTGTCTGAGGGGATTAGAAATGGATTGCTAAACATCCATGAGACACATGAATGGTGAGTCACTGAAAGCAGGGGAGCAAAGTGCCAACTTAAGCTCTCCTTTGTTCTTTTCCATTTACCCAGACCACCCAGTACACATAGAAAAACCCAGTCATGAATGTTTGATTAGTTCTGATTTTCACAAAAGCATCTGTTATATTTATTTGAAGGCTGCTTGTATATTTAGTGTTTTTACAATAAAAAAGCTAACAAAAAATTTGCATTAGCTCAACATCATGCTAAACAAGGTTCTAACATTATAATTTGTAGAGTTGTTTTTTTGGGTTTTTTTGTTTGTTTTTTTGTTGTTTGTTTTTTGGTTTTTTTTTTCCCAGAGAATTTGCAGAGAAACTCAAGGTTTCCTAATGGCAGCTTTTCATTTTGTCTCAGCTCTCTCACGTGGTTGGAAGCAATATTTTTTATTCTTTCCGATACAGGCTACAGGTATATATTTCCATTTTAAGAAATATTTTAATTGATCCAGGTTTAATAAAACAATGCCTGCCTTGTTTAATTTTGCTTTGTAACTGCATTTCAAAATTAAAACACTGCAGACTGTTTCATTCACTTATCCAGAAGTACTTCAAAATCCTTTCTATTTTTCTGCATTGGAACTGCTAATCTCAGATGAAAGGTTATAGAACACTAATTGACATAAAATGTAGGTAATATTGCCTTTGACAAAAGGCAGAATTAGGACTCCACTAACAAGATTAAGCAAAGGAATAATGTGTCAGACAGATAGGAAGAAACTAAGATTTCCTCAAATAACATTTGAGGAAAATTCGTGTGCAGTATGAAGAAGCAAAGAAAAACGTAGAGAGTCAAACTAAGTTGACAATTGTCAGAATAACCGGAAACAGTTCAGGACCTTTTAAAGGGATATTAATATATATACACATATTTATATATTTTCCCACATCTCACATGGAAGTAATGCCACATAGGGATACTATGTATATTGATACTAGTTTTTGGACTTCTGACAAAGAAAGGGAATCAGAAACTAACCCTACAGACCCTACTTTACATTTTCATGGATATCATTCTAGTTACTGCAACTAGAATTCTTCCTTTATGTCTGTAAAGTAACTTCAAGATAAAATATTAGTACAGCAGGTTAAAAACCTTTTCATTCCAAGGCTTTGTTTTAATTTCTAGACTGTTGATTAGGTCAAGAATTGCAACACTGGTGAGCAAGTTTCAAGGTTTCTAAGCACCAGGCAGCCAGCAAGATCAGTTTTCTCTGCTGCTCTAAAATCAGTGAATTAGAAAATATAATAGCTGGGTATATAAATAGTTGGGTGCCATTAGTCTCCATCAGCAGCTGCTACACAATAAGCTCACAGGGATCTGCATGGATTTTTGGACATCTGCAGTATTGCAGCATCTCTCTACCACCTGCAGGGGATATAAACCCTAAAGAAAAGATCCCAGACAGGTGGAATTACACATTGCATTAGCTGGCAGTGAAAAGCTGGTTCATAAAGCATTATTCTGTCAAGGGTTTGAGATTTGTAACACTAAATAATGTACAGCAGATGTAATTAGAGTATGGGCAGTCTCAAACTGGTGTAATTTCCTGCTACTTTATGTGTCAGCCCATCTGGGTGAACCTCAGGCACCTATTTAAGTAAGCGTCTGTACCTCTAAATCTCAAATTCAGTTAATCATAAGGACGCCAATTCATTTTGCCACTGATGCAAAAGTACTGAGTGAGAGAGATCAAGCCTCTACATGATGCAAGCTCTTCAGAAGTTCAAGTATTCCATTTTAATACTAATACTTGATATATGTATTTATCATTAGGAGGCAAAAGTTTCAGTTTACTCTTTCTAAACATTAAGATCTACTGAATAGGGCTTTGCCAGAGAAGAATATAAAATAACCCACTGTATATAGCTCCCTTGGTGCAGATACAGAGAAGCAAGCAGTGCTGGTATATCCATCACCACTGGAAAAACTCTGCTACCTAAGAGCACATGGATATGTGAAACGAGAAGGGAATTGATACTGGTTAAACCTGTACAACAAAAGAACTTTAAGTGACACTGGTTCAAGGTGATTCCTAGGGCTGTAGAATTAAGTTGATACAAGAGAAGAAGTTATGCTTCTCTGACACAACAGAATAACCTTCTACTTTGGCAGCCACAGCAGCACACCGCCGGCCCCAGCAAGGTTAGGGTCTGCTCACACAGCACTGAACAGAAAACTACACTCTCATCTGAAAAACGTTGGGATTACAAAACTAATTTCAGAACACACAAAGGTTCATTTCCCTCTGTCTTTAGAGATCATCCAGTTGGGTCACTCTCCTTACCTAAAGAAACTCATCTATCTGCCACTCACCTGTATGTCAACCCAGTGCCCTAGGCACCAAGCTGCTACTGCATGGATGGCAGCATCACTACATTTCATTATAGAAGTTTTATTCAACACCTGAGCAAACAAAAGTTCTGCTGCACCTATGATGTTTGTACTGTTGTTTGCATTGCATAAATCAGATATCTAGAGGTACTATTTCTGAGAAACATGTCCTTATTATTCTTTTATGCAATGTTCTTGTGCTGTAACACTAGAAAAAGTCTAGGATCTTGATCCATTGTATGACATTATGTCAAGTCTCTAATTGTTCAAGTTTTCTTTTTAGATTTAACTGAACACATCTATTAACTGAAAATCTTTATAGCTTCTCCTAAAGTAGCCACACATTTTGTTAATAAATAACTTTTGTTTATACTTTGTAGTATAACAATTTAAGCTGTTACCTGGTTTATTCTATGTGTAATTTCAGGGACAAACTGGCAAATCCTGTCCTAAAACTAGAGGGACTCTTCAACACTGCAAAATGTCACCCCTAAATGACAGAGTCCTGAATGAAAATACAACCAGGTATTTGTCCTGCACCTTAAAAAGATGGAGAGAAGATGCAAGCGATTAGCTAATAGAAATATTACATAAATACATCAGACTTCTAAACCTTTCTCAGCTTGCCACAATACAGACAACAAGGTTGTTTGAGATTAAATGTACCACCAGAAAAAGTTTTACTCACTGTTGCATTTCTTCCCCTCAAATTTTCAATACCAGCGATGTATACTGAAAATGATCTCAGAAATTTACTCAATATTCATTAAGACACACAGTAATATGTCTTTTTCTTTATACAGCAAATCACTACAAAAAAGTCCAAAGTACAGCAAACGTCTGATTTTAGTTGCCATCAAAAAAAAATAATCAAACTATTCAATTTAATTTAGCACATTCAATATATAGTCTTAGTAAGCCTTTGACAAGTAAATGACTAACATGAATATGATGAAGTATGCCATTCTAAGGATAAAAACTGAAGAAAATTATCACATTAGTAAGTGACTTCACAGGTTACATCTATATCTAAACTTGAAGCTGCACAAATCCAGACTGATGGTACTGGGGAAAATGAATTGTTGATGTAATTCCACTGGAATTACAAGACTGAAAATTCTTTTCCTGAGTCAACATCAAATGGATCTATTTTTTTTTCTTTTGTTTCCTGGACACTGGCTAAAATTCCACTGGAATTACCATGGAGAAGTGCTTAAGCCTCAATATTTCATAGGCACGTAAGAATTTTCTTCTTTTCCCCTCATTTTCCTATTCATTTTTTTTTTATTTACTTCCTTTTTCAGAATTCTTCACACAGAAAAAATGCTTATAAAAACATAAGAAAGTAGTTCACAGTTAGCTCACAATCATTAATAATTCAAGAGTCAGAGCCGTATTATGGGTTTGAGATTTCTGCATGCATGGAAGTAAGTAAATGCTTTAATACCAAGGTGAACGTGTGAACAATTCCAAGCCCTTTTTGGACTAGGGTTCTATAAGGAATTTAAAATAATGACGAGACAGCAGTGAAATTAAATGATTTTTTGGCACAAGCCTTTATCATAAGGGATAATGAGGAAATTTCTATTCCAAGGATACTTCTTATAAGAATTCACAGTGTGGTCTTAACAGACATCGAACACTTTGCGAAGGAAATGATAAAGCAACCTGAGAGATGCAAGTGCAGTGAATAGGCACCATATGGTTCTTGTTCCAATGTTCTGGAAGAAATGAACTATAGAATAGCAAAGTTCCTGAACAGTAATTTAATGAACTTAAAGGTAGCAGCACTTCTCGATTTTAGAGGCCTTATTTTACCTGAGTCTACCAGTGGAGTCAAGAGATCTCAAAATATAGAGCCAGGGGAATAACCTTAGTCTGAAGAAGCTACTTGAGAATCTAATTAAGCATAAAATAGTGTAATTATATTCCAATTGGTTCAAATTAGAGCAACTTGTGCAAGAAACAATAAAGTCTTTGCAACCAATTAGACTTATTTGAGTAAAGTTAAGAATAGTAGAGAGATGTGAGCGAATGGCCCAGTACACAGCCTGCCTCAGCATGTGCTTCACCATCCACCCTGTGGACTGGTAAAAGTGCCTGCAGAACCACCAACGAAAATGCTACAGGTTTGTTGGTGTTTGTTTGGTTGTTTTTTTCCAGGAAGTGACAGAGAAGTCTGATCTCAAGCAACGTACAATGTAAAGGGCAAATGACAATTCTATATTGTTAATTTGCATATTTGAATAATTTTAAAACCCTTTCAATTATCCCCCACTCAATCAGGTGCAAATTTATCTTGCTTTGTACAGCAAGCATTTATTTTGGCAGAAGTGGGATGTTTGGTCAGAAAACAAACCTACCACTGGGATGTGCTGCAGAAAAATACCCAAATTCAGTGTATCAATGCATCAGCATCAAGTGATGGGTTTTCCTTCAGGTGATGGAACATCTCCTCCAGATGTCTTACTGCATCCATTTGCCCCTTTTCTGTAGTTCTTAGAGTGCAAAGCTTCACCTTACCCTTACCATGCATCTGTAAATCTTCTTGTGTAGATTAATTTTTCTTCAAACTCTCCAACAACAACCCATTTCCTTCAGAGAATCTCAGAGCTATTCACAGCTCCCACTACATAGTTCTGCTTTTTTTTTTTTCCTTTACAATGTATTTAGTTTATATTGTTAACATACCTCAATTTCATAGACTTTGTGTGCCATGGTATTAACTTATCTCTAGCGTTCTTTATTCACAGCAGAAATCTCAGAGAAATCTCTTCCTTAAATGTTTTTTCTGCTACATTAAACTATGAGAAGGGTAGTGGTTGTAGAGAATCACTTCACAGCTGAAAAACTGATCAGGAATTGATTGATTGTAGTTTTCCAAGCCGTTGCTTTCAGTGGGAATTTGAATTAACTTATGAAGCTGGTCAGGTACATCTGTGATGCTGATAGGACCAACCTTCCAGTTTCCAGACTGTGGCTTGTTGAAACCCCATCTGACAAGATGATCTAGGTTGAGGTCTCCCTCAACAGCAATTGGCAAGGCGTTTAATATTCCCTGGAGGATGGATAAATGATTTGCTATTCTTCTTTTTAGAAAAAAAGATTTCAAAGATGGTACTTTGATCTTAACACTGGAGTGTCATTTTTTAAATATATCTGAAAGTTGGAGGGGAGGGGGTGAGGGAGGAATGAAAACAAAAAGTGCATTTTTAATTACTTATTTAGTGCATTTCCAGGACTGGTGGAATTAAAAAGGGTGGGATTAATCTAAGGCACACAAATCTGCTGCTGCTTATTTTCACTGAAGTCACAGAAAAATAAATGGTCTTATGATTACTTTATGAAAAGTGTATTAAAATACCAGAAGACAGGAAAAGGAGACACTATAAAAAAGTACATGAAAAAGTTAAAGTGAGGAGAAAGTGGAAAAGACCATAAAAAGATATAAAATACTACAGATTTTCATTATAGCAGTTGTAAAAAGCTAGAGCAGGTGCATCATTCAGGTTGTATAAAGCAGAAGTATTTAAATCAATGAAGAGGTCTTAAACACTATTATTAAAAGTCTTTGTACTTGCACAAGTTCAGTTACAAAAATGTTTGCAATGAAAGGTTATTTAACTGCTTGAGAGTGGTTTTAATAATGCTTTTTGGAAGCTTCCAATAGTACTAAATCTACAGCGGAGAAACATCTCTGCTAATTTGGACCCACACGTTTTTGATATTCTTTTACTTATTTTGTCTGAGCATAACTCACATTAACCTGAAAGACATAAGCCTAATTTACTGCACTGCTAGAGACTGAATAGAAGTGAGAGCTTTTACTTCCAAATGCCTGATTTGTATATAGCCACTAAAAGCTTATATTGATCCATTTTTGGTGTATTGAAGTACTTTTTCTGATCTTAAAAGACTTTAAAATGCATATTTTCATACCTTTGCCAGAAGCATAATATAATGAAGTAAATGAGGAAACAAACTTTTGCAATGCTAGAAGATAAAAGAATAAAACCACAACAGTCTGCAAGAGCAATCTGACTTGACTTGCACCTTTTGTACAATTCATAGATATAAGTAATACCTGGAATACTGTCTGGAGCTCAAATTGCTTTAGTGGCAGAATTGTCCTTAGGAGGAAAGTCAGAAGCTAACAAATATTCTTGAAGGACTGGTGAGACTGGTTGGGGTAAAATTACAATCCCAAAAGAGAAATCCTAGTCCTACTGCAACCAAATAGTGAACTCCTACTGCTTTCTTTAATTTGACATAAAAATACTCCATTCCAAAAGCATGAAGAGCAGCAGCAGCAGCAGGGCACACCCTTTCCAGAAAGAAGCCAACTTTTCTGTAAAAGTAGCCATTAGGGAGGAATACTCAGCATATAAAAACATTGCCTTTCATTGCAGTTTTGCATTGAAGGTTGCACAACGTAATTCAAACATAACATTAAAATCATCTCAAAAGAGCACAATGATCACTCAACTGTGTCTATAGCTAACAGCAAAGAGACAGATCGGTTTGTTGTAAATGTTAAGAGAAATCTTTCTGTTACTGAGCATTTGACCCATTACACTTTGTTCTGGAAACACAAAGGCTATTTGAAACCGAAAATATCTCAAAGTTTAGAACTAATTTCCCAAATCAATAAAGTAATCAAATTTCTGCCTAAGACTGTGTATAATCTCATTAAAACTACTTTTCTGCTCACCATCACTTTCTCTGCTCAGCTACAACCTGCCCCACAAAAACCACTGCACCAAAATGAAGACCTGGAATCAAACTATCAAAGCAACTGGGTCCAGGGGTTCCAGGGAGCGTGACGTTATCTGAAGGCTAGGACTTGCATGGCAGTCCTTCTGTCATCTGTGACCCATTACCATCTGAGCCACAAAGAGCACAAAGTCATCCTGTGGACTGCACAGAGCTGGGACCCTGCACAACCCTCCCTCTGTAAGCTGAGCCTCACCAGCTGTTGAACATATACTTCAAACCCCAGTCTAGTATTTCTCTTCCCTTCATACCGAAGGGAAGAGGAACACATGGTGAGCAGAAGAACATTATTTCTTCAGCCATCAATTCTTCTTCCAGATACTGTGCATTGTCCCTGGGTTTTTTCCTGCTGAAAAGTGCAGAGCATCAGAAAGCAGCAGTGCCCGGCCATATCCTTTTTCTCGTAACCATTGGGGAACAGGTTTAAAAGGAAAATTGGATTGTATTCCTTGAACTCTTCAATTTAGCTCCCTTGTACGCTTCTAAGTAGTACTACCTACCAAACCACTTTCACTAGGGATTAATATTGTAACTAGAAGCTAAAGTATTGTAGTGTGAAAACAAGTAACACTTATAACAAAGATTCTATATAACGAATACTATTTAACAACATCCATCTACAACTTCTGTAGTACCTGGTTTAGCTATTTTTGACAAGATATGAAGGAAAAAAAATATATTATAAAAGCTCCAGCAGTTGTAATAAGGGATTGCTCTGGAGATAATACAGTACACGCTTAAGGGGCCTCTGAACCGCCTATGAACAGTGACTGCTCCAGTGGTCTGCGCTGTTCCAGCCTAAAGCACAAATGCATTCATTATTGCTCACCTGCAGTTGACAGAATGACTGGCTTTTTGTTTTGGCGTTTCCACCCACCCCCTTCAGTGATGAAACAGCATAAATCAATGTCCCCAAAAAGTCCTTGTGCCCACTAAATGGCCAACAATTAGGAAGCCTTAACTGGCAGAAAGACTCACATTAAAGGAGTTACCACCCATGAACCTCAACTGAGAACTTAGTAGCTTTTTTGTTATTAATGAAAAAAATGTATTTTACTGAAATAAATACTCATGGATTTTATAAAACTATACCTTTTTAATTTTAAAAATATTTCCCAAAAGTTGTAACAGTTTTTATTGTTTCCAGCTCAAATTTTACATATGGAAATTTTCAATGTTTTAGCGTGACTCTATTCTTTAACATAATATAAGTTGCATCGCAATAAAAACAACAGTATAAGAAATAAAATTTTAGAGGTCACTTTTTGGCAGAGTTCATTAATCTTTTTCCAATTTTCCTATTTAAAATTGAGAAGGTTTTTTGTTTGTTTATTTTAAACTCAAGCATCCCCACTGACAAGTTTTTCTTGTAAAAGTGCAGAGATCAAAGAATATTGGCCACTAATTTAAACCTCAAACTTCAAATTACTGTAATCAAAGTTCAAGATTTTGATCTAAATTAAAATTCCCTTAAAAAAATAGACCTGTCAGGAAAAAAAAGTAAAAACAGATTCATATGCTGTCTGTAAGTGGAAAATGAGAAATCATGAAAACTGCTGTGATATTTTGGTAAATATGAGATAGACTGGGGGGCATGGGGTGAAGATTTGAAAGTGGAATAATTTAATATCATTTGGAGATCATAATGCAGTTGTGATATTTTTGCAATTTAATGTAACATACCAAGCAATGTGACCTATACAACATTAACTAACCATCTTAGTTATTAAAAATGAATTACAGATGTTAAACCAGTGGCTCTTATCACTCAAAGAGATAATTGGTTTTTTCAATCCTGACTGATACTTAAAGAGCTAGAATTCACCCTCAGTATATTAGGATGCTGTTTATTTTCCTTCCACAGAAGAGAAATTGCTGAAGAAGTGAGACAGAAATAGGTGTCTGAACACCAAACTGTGGGCACTGACAGAGCAGATGCAGGCACGTCTTTCCACACAAAACGACCTTCACAAAAATTATGAACAAAGAAGATCATCAGCAGCTGCTGGTTGTATGAGTAGTGACAAAAAGCAGACAGCAGCAGGTGACCAGGAAAGGACGCGTCAGGCAGGGTGAGAAGGACTGCACAGATGGGTCAGGAGAAGCGCACACGTGTCAAAATCCCAGGTGCTGTCAGAACAATGTGTTTATTTAAGGTACAAGTACAAGGCTTGCGAGTCAACTTTTAACGTGTAACACTGAAATGTTCTCTCTGGCCCACATCAACAGCCTGCCCACTGGTGCAAGACTGTTTCCATTGTTAAATGGGATCTGGCACTGGGGAGACACACTAAGGAAACCTGTGGCAATGAAGAGCCACAGCAACTGATGGGACCATCGACCAGACTGATGATGATTTTGAATTTAGGAATCAAAAAGGGAAGATCAAGGTCAGAGCAGGTACAGGGAGGTGAAAAATAAAAATAATCTACATCATTTGAATGAAAAGGGAAGCTTGGATGTAAATAAAAAGTATCTCTATATTCTCAGAAAATTACTAATTTCAATGAAAAATAATTGTCTGAGGAAGCCTGGGAAGCAAGTCTGTATGTGGGCATGCTGCCGGTGGGCACCAGCCTGAAGTCTCTGACTCTGCCTCAGGAGATCAAGGCTAGTCAAAACCACCACTCTTCATTTTCTTTACCCTTCCCCTTTGGGCATAACATGTTGCTCAAAGAACTGCTGAACATGAAGTATTCCAAAAACTTTAAAAAGCAGACTAGAGTGAAGGAAGACAGGGCCAAAATTTAAGGACACAGATATCTGAGATTCAATGACAGTGATTGGCGTGATTCCCTGATCAGCCCCATCCCTCAGACATTTCATGACACAGCAGAAGGAGTTAACACCTCTGAATTCAACAGGACAAACCCAGAGTGATATACATTTCTAGAGAACAAGATTGAGGTTGGAAGGCAACATCAATCTTGAAAGTTTATAAAAATTTAATAAAGCAAGATTTGTAAATCATTAGAAAATCCCTTTTTAGCAGATAAAATGGTATCTTTCTGCAATGTAAACTTATGTAACATGGGATATAGGAATTTATGCCATACAATGTTAAAAGAAAATTCACTTCTAATTTTTAAAAAGCCTGCTAGTGCTTTTCCTGACTTTCCTTCTGTTTTCCAGTCCTCCTTTTTGTTTTTATATAGTTCGAAATATCATACATTAAAAAATTATTTGTGCAATTAAAATAAACATATGCATCCACAAACTGAGCATTAAGTTCATTATAACTTGAGCTTAAATTTCTTTTTAAACATGAAAAAGAACATGATCAGTGTTCTTGGAACTTGGAAACCAAATTTTCAGTATTGATATAAAATACATGATTTTTGGAGTCCTGAGGACCCAGCCCATCGACTGGTGTCATCTAGACCAGCAGGTGTCTTCCACTCAGAGAGACATCTTTACTTTCTCCCTATATCTACCGAATACACATTCACACAATATTGGCAGATTATTCTGCAGACTTAGAATCTGAACAACTACGTTTTTGTAATTGCAGACTCCTACTGGGTCTTCCATATGTGGATTTATGTGGATTAGATAAACCTTAAAGCCACAATTACCTTCTACAAGTGATCGTTAGAAAATGATGGGTTAGATTTTCAGAGGAGTCTAAGGTGGTTTGGCAATAAAACTGCATGAAAACCCACCAATAATTACTCAGTTTGAGTAGTAGTGATCCTAAGAATATTATTTTTAATAGAATTCATGATCAAAGATAAGCTAAAAATGCCAACATTTCATTTGAGAGCAAAAAGAAAACCATACTTTGCTGTTCAAGGGGAAAAACTGATTTTATCCCTTATAAGAAGATATCAAAAAATTATGATGAATGGAAAAAAGCAAGATCATTCTCATGGCCAGATATAAACTAATGCTGACCAAAGGCTATTTGGCACTTCACAACAAAATTGAGAAAAATCCTAGTCTCATATTCACGGGTCAATTCCAATCAGTCACAAATCCTTTTTATGGCTTTTTTAAAAGTTCTCTGTAATGACGGACAAAACCACTACAGGCTCATTATTTTCACTGTAGTAGAGAACGGACATTAAAATTTATGAGTAAAATAAAATTGTCCCCAGGCCATAGATCCTGCATGTAAAAGGTACTCATTCACTGGGTTCTTCTTGTATTAATGAATGCAGAAAGTACAGGTTAGGCTAAATTACAAGCATATAAATAGACTGAGATGGTTCAGATGGCATATAAAATACAATGTTACACACAAAATTATTTTTTATTACTGGCACAGATATACATTTCTTTGTGCTCATTGTGGGGTTTTTTTTGTCTTTGTTGTATCAATTAATCCATATTTAAAATATCAGCAGATAGTACTTGCAGTTAGAACAATGCTATTAATTTTTTTTTAAGAAAATTGTTTGCCATCTTTCCCTGTTTGCTATTTAGTCATAATTTGGTTTTGACAGCAAAGCACTTTTAATGCAAGTCCAAGTATTCTGAACATATTCAAATAATATATTCTACCTTATAAAGAAAGTAACTCAGGACTAAATTGTATTCCACAACTCAAAGATTTAGACTCCCATGATTCAATTTAGCAATGGTATTTTGAGAAAAGTAAAAAAAGCTTTAAAAAAAGTCCTTTCTCAAAATAAGTCTTCATTCACGTAGCTAGGGAGATCAGGCAAAACTCTGTATGCACTAAAAGAGGTAAAAATTTCATTCCTCTCAAAAGAAAATTAAGTAGTTAACTCCTTTCAGTTTCTTTTCTAAAATTCCTCAACACCTATGTGTGCAACTTCTTTGCAGCTCCCGTCACATGGCTTATTACAGGAAAGACTTTCAACAGGGAAAGCCAACTTCTACATAGTTTTTTAATAAGGTATGTGTCAACTGTGTTAAATTCTAGTCTAAAATACACTTGTAGGCAAATAAAGCTGCTGTGCAACCAGTTGCAAACTACTAGTTTTTCGAAGACCCATAATTAACATACATGTTTCCACCTTGAAATTTTTAAGATTAACATAAGGGCAGTAATTTACATGTCTTTCAACTTCCTGACTAGTTTTAGCTCTATGTTGGAAGCTTTTTTGTCCCCTTCAAATTAGTTGTTCCCTTTTCTTCCAAGTGGCTGGAGAATTTATGAACATTCTAATCCAGAAAAGAAACAGTACTTGTCACCACTCATAAGCTTGCAAACCAAACTACTTTAGAATCCAAAGGATTATATATCAGCATACAAGTATTTCTTTTATGAAGAATATGTTACAGTAAATAATAAAGCTTAGAAGCCATCTACAGTGTAGACAAATTACAAAGATCAGTAATATAGGAATAGGAATATTAATCTCAACAATAAATTGAAAAAAAATTAGACTCACATTAATCCCTGAAAAAAATTACAATTCCTAAACATTTATGTCTGCTTCAAAGCACGAAGTAGAATCAACACTATTATAATTGTATGTGAATGCCTGGCAGTGCCTTAGTCTGATTTTTTCTGTGAGGTTTTTTGGTTGGTTTGGTTTACTCTGGGGGGATGGAGGGTTGTGTCTTTGTCTTGAACACAACTAATCCTAAATCAAAATTCAGTAATGGAAAATGAGGATGAGCTGTTCAGGCTGTGGTTTCATCAGGCATATTATTTTAAAACACACACAGAAACACACATAACTGTTGCAAACAGCTTATTGAAAAAATACATACCTGGGAGTCTACTATTATGTGGGAGCTAACAGAAAACAGTGGTGCAGCACCATAGGATAAAAAGAAATAAAAAGGAGTAGTATTTTACTTATTTTATGTTTATTCAGTTGCAATGACAAGCGTGGAAAAGAAAGAAGAGAATGAACAAGATAAAAGATTCTCAGGAAAGCTCCAGAGATAGTAGCACTAATACTGTATAATATGTATAGTCCTGTACCACTTGTACTGCATTATTAAATTGCATAATAATTACATATAATAATAGTAATAATACTGCGAGAATAAAAGCAGTGGATTTTGACCAATATCAGTACAGTCTGAGGAAAAAGTCTCTGTATTTTGTGGTTTGCTTCTGAGAATGCCACTGTCTGAAAGACCACCTTCCGAGCTGTGTTGTCGAGCAGATCTTAGCCCTAGCAAGGTGTCACCAGTGCAGTCAAGTGCTGTAATAATTGCCCTCTAAGGAAGGTAGCAGACTCTATATTCCTTTTATGTCTTGTTTACACTTCTAGTTGTACCAAAATTATGCAAACATACTGGAAGGATTGCTCAGAAATTTAAATATTAATTGCATAGTGTAGGAATAAAATGTTGCTTCTTCACGGTAAGGACTTTGCTAGTGTGTGTGGGGCTTCGGCTTTTTTGTTTGGTTGGATTTTTAATAGGGGTTTGAAGAGAATTGTAAGTTCCTTCGCCTTCTAAATTACTGTGCTGCAAAGAGGTTTAACTTAAGCAACGGCAGAACAGCAACTACTAAAATTCTTACAGAATAATTTTAAGGAATTATTTCAGAAAAGCATAACAAATGGGGTTTTGTCAACTTTGTGCCTCATTTTATCAAAACATACCTCAAGAACATAACAGAAAATTAACACTCCCACCCCACAAAAAGACCACAACCTATCACAGGTGGGCAGGAGGGGACTCCACCAGGAAAAAACCCCAAACCTTTATTCCCTTCAAACAGTGAACCAGAAACATCAGCACACCAGCCTTGGCCTCAGGATATGTTATCCCTAGCAGACAGGCTGTTAGGAGGTGGAAAAAAAGCAGGTCTGGATCGCACAGGAATGTCCCATAGCCAGCCACTGTGGGAGCATATATCTTCTGACCATGCAGGTGGCATCTAGATAGTGCTGACATCTCCCCAACTACTGGAAGATGGGGTTCAAGAAAGATTCTGGGAGCAAATCTTAAGAATCCACATTCTCCAGCACCACAGCCAGTCTGGCTATGCCCCCAGAGAGAATGCAGCCATTAGACACTCGTCTCCACAGAACAAGGGAAATCCAGTAGCTAAACTCCAGCTGTGATCTGAAAGCAAAGCAGCTATATACTTTCTGAGATGAACTGGAAGACTTTAGTACAGCTCTTTGTACATTTCAGATAAAAGTGCATTTATCATTAACTATATGGAACTCCAGGACCCTAGGAGAGGTGTGCTTTTTATCTAAAAGCCTATATGGCTTCACTGTCACCATATGAAAGGAATGGGAGGGTATGGAATCAGACAAAAATTACAGACTGCATCTTCTGTATTTGACTATGTGTCTGTCTTTGTTCTCTGCATTCCATCACATTCCTGAGTGCCTTTATTTTTACTAGATGAGCAAGTACTTTTTTTAAAAAAAAAAATCACAGCTGCACTGCCTCTATTTCTTTTATACTACCTTTCTTTACCTCCTTTTTGGTTATCTTCTCATTTTATTCTACTTCTTCCAACTACTGGCAACAACAACCTGCCAAAGGTAAGAAGCAAGTAAAAGAAGAAAGAGCAAAGAATACCGCTAATGCTTTTGCAAAGAGGTAAAAAAAAAAAATTCAGTAAAAACATAAAACAGAAATCTTGACATAATCACACTGCAATATTTTTTTTAAAAAAATCTATAATCATTACTCCAAATAATAGCTTGTTTGTTTAATATTCCTCCCTGCTGTAAGCTCACTCTACTGTCTTTTAACCTGCCACTGGCAGTCATTAAGCTTCTTATTAAGCTTGTTTTCAGACAGAAAATCTGAAATCATAAAAGAGAAGTCTACAAGCCTGAGAGATAAATTGCAAGCCAGCTATACCAAAAATCACAACACTGTTGTAAGCACGACCAACCTTAGTCTTTGAGGACTGAAAAATATATCTAATAATTATAAGTCATAGGAAAGATACAGCATCCTAAGCAATCATCTAGTTCATCTCCCATCTCAAAACACATCAGATACTGAAACATTTGACACATGCTTTTCCACCCTGTTCCTTAAACCACATACGATGAATAACTTGCACTTTCCTATCTGTCTGATTACCCTTGTAGATGAAAAATGCCCTTCATATCCTGACCAGGTAGTCCAAACACACTACAGACAACCTCAGTGGCACAACAAGCCCTTTCAAAGTGCAACATAGCCTAGTACTGAGCCCAAAAGTTTCACAATCATAGTACTGGCTGCTACAGTCTGTGCGAGTACATAGATGCCTGACCAGGCTTGCTGCTGTAATCTGACATCGTGGATTACTGTCCCAGCCTACACACTGAAGAGTCTTAACCTTCTTCATTAGATTAAGCATTCTTCTTTCAAATTTTTAGATGTTTCAAACCTGAGATTATTCCTACATCTGTCCTGTTGTCTTTGGTCCATGTCTGTCTTGAAGTGCAATGCCAAAACAAGTAGTACTGCAGCTGAAAACCTTACCAACACCCAGGTGAAAAAATTACCTTTGCTCATGTTACAGCTATCACTCCTGTTTATATCATATATCAAAGAAGAATGTATGGTTGATTTTCCATAATTCTAAATTTCATCCACAATTTAATATTACAAAATTACTAGAAAAAAATACCTTCCCTGTCCCAAGATACCCTACAAACAAATATAATAATTTTAAAAAAGGTGGGGGAGAGAGAGACCCAGATCAAATATTGCTTTTCTTTTCAATAAACTTATGAACTATTGCAGACCCACTCATGCATTCTGAATGTCCAGATAAACAAAAAGTTTTACTCTCCAAATTAAGATATACTAAATGGGCCTAAGGCAGTTGGTGTACTCAACTGCTAAGCACAGCTTAGTCCCTAGGCCTTTCGGCAGTCCAAAGCTCTTGCCTTCTATAAAGGGCTAAGACTTATAAAGTAACTGAGGATTGAATGGAGGTTGGCCGATTTTTAAATGTTATTGTTCAACTCTAGTCGTGAGGAACACACATTTGCCAGAAAATTAGAAATTCATAGGGAAAAGCCTTGGAAAAATCACTTGGCTTCAGCTTTACATGAGTGGTCCAGCAAACAGGCCTAACTGCAGTCTCAAGGAGAACACTAGTAATTTACACAAATAGTAAATACACCCCTTTTTTAATAAATAAAAAGCCAATATATGCTTTGAAATCATCCTTGCATCTTGTTTGTTGCTAACCCTTTACCTTGAGAAGGTGGTGTTACAAAATGAGATAACTTCTATTTCATCATTGTATATGCAGAAGGGAAGCAGAATGTCTCTTTCATTATTATGGACAATGGAACTCAGTGCAGCCTCCTGAGTAATTAATAAAGTGTGCTATTTTCTTTCAGGCACAGTAAAGATATTTAGGGCTTTGTTTCATCCCACTTTGACACTTTATAAAGATTAGTGAATACTGGTGTTTACATACCTTATCTCTGAGGAAGCATGACCTTCAAGGCAGTTATGAAAAGGAAGTCAAGAACTCCTCCATCCTCATTAGTTTAATATTAAACTTAATCTGTTGTGGTTTTGCTTGCTGGTGGTTTGGGATTTTTTAATTGTAGTTAACTACCTCAATACAGCTGTTAAGGGGGTTAATGTCCATTACCTTTTAACATGGGGTTGTTCTTTCATATAAGCAAATAAACACAGATCATTCCTCATTGCTCAGAGCACACGAAGACATTTCACATTTCCAAGTGAGGGCACAGCTGGTGCATCACTCACCAGCCATCACAAACAGCAATGTTGCAGTCAATTGGCAATAAAATATTCAGCAAGCACTGTGTAAAACAAAGTTTAGGTATTAACATCTAAGGAATCAGGCATATGAAATCAAACCTGCTGAACATGGCTCTGTGCATATATCCAGCACATCTACCTAGAATACAATTGTATTTCAACAAGCCTAAAACCAACAGTAGGTGTTTCAGGTGCTGGATTTTGTCTTTGTTTTGGTAGGTAATTAGTTACAAATACACATTCAAAGACACATTAATAACACAGCAACTGTCTAATAGCAAAATTAATCTCTTCAATTTGTACTCTTCGTCATATTCGCAAATTACAAACTAAAAGCATTCAAAGTGAGATCTTCTGATTTTATATAAAAATAAATGTTATTCCTTTTACTACTGGAGTACTAATGCACTGTGAATTAGCATTTTTCCTCTCTTCTACAGCATCAGGGAAAAAAAATATCTAACTTCCAATAACATATATCATAGAGCAACTTTCAAAACCTCTAGTAACATTTTACTGATCTCGCAAAAGTAGTCAACTATTAAAATAGTTTTGAAGTATTTTTAAATCTACAAACATACAAGTACATCTTGCCCAGGATTGCTACAGCCATAACCACAAAATTAGGATAGCGTATAATATCACATAAATAATATTGCATATCAGACCATAACTTTCACAAAGTTTCTATTTGCAACAAGCTATTTTAATTTCTCTACACACAATTTTCCCCCATCTATCATTCCTTCATTTCACAGAGCATAAAGACAATAGGAGATATATCACAGTCTCATCCCAAAAATCTTCCATTCCTCTCATCTTCCATTCAATAAACAAGAGATACCAGGACACCTCTCAGCTTAAATGTCACATTTTTTTCATTAAAAAAAAAAAAAAAAAAAAAGGAGGGGGGAGATAATGCAAGACGGCAGTTTTGTGCAGCCAGTTTCATCTGAGGGGGAACGTCTATTCAGTCTGTTTTTCCTTGGTTATCTGAATAACAGTGAAGAATGGCAGGAGATTCACAAGACCTTGGTTGTTTTCTTTTGCCATGAAAGATGACGGTTACTTTTCTAAGAAGCTAATTTTTAAACAACTGGTAGACAAAGGAAATTAAGGCACAAAAAAAAGTCAAGGCAAAGTTATGAATCCATATTTTATAATTTCCATTTTCTCTATGAGATAGAATCCTTTTTTATCCAGTGTGAAAGCCAGAATAGAGAACTCGCTGCCACAGTGCTCTGGCTCAGAGCATTACAGCGACTTTGCCCCAGCGCAGGCAAGGCAGAGACAACACTGCTTATTAGCACAAGTGAGATTCATTACTACAACCAAAGCAGCAACATCCCCTACCCATAAATCCACAGGTAATCTTATATTGTTATAGCTGCAGTGCCTGTGCTTCCTTTTTGTCACTTATAAAAATACTTTTTATTACAGTCTATTCTGGGTGAAGGTCAAGCGAGAGAGACAGGATTGGAAACTTCAGTCTTCTAAGTAGAGACAGCACATAATGCAAATTCCTTGAATACAAGTTCTTCTGCCTGCAGTATAAGCCTTGACCTAGAAATATCCTGCATGTTTAGCTTTCCATGTTTTGAAATAATTCAGTCTATATGCAAGACTTTACCAAAAGACCTTTCTGACCTCAACAGCACAAACATTTGTTCCAATAAATGGAGATAGTTCTCTCTTACAGAGTACTTTATACTTGAGCTTGCACTATGATCACCAGATTTAGTTTATTAAAGAATCAACGAATGACTTGACAGGCTATAAAAGACAAAGCCTTTATCTATTGCTGCTCTATTGTTCAGCTTTCTAATTTACAGATTACAGTGGTAGAAAAGGTAATTCTATTCAAACACAAAGAAAAGTGTTAAATTGTCTGGAAAAAAAAAAAAAAAAAGCATTCTGCAGAGAAAGGGAAATAAGAGATAGCTTGTCTTCTGAAACGGTACCTGCTTATGAAATAGCCACAAAGGAACATTAAGTGAATCAATATAAGCAGTAAATTTATCTGAAAAAGTGGGGACAGCCAGGGTCATAATTATTACCTCTTTTGTGTTGCTAATACATGAAAAACAGCAAAAAATAATGTTGATTGATTGTTACAAATTTCTGGCAGCTGTAGCTTTTGAAGCATGAAATACATTAGCATTGTATCCTAATGTCTGATAATTGTTCAGAGTTGATGCTTGTGTTCTGAACAAAGCATATTATTTATTCACAAAGGAATCACTGACTGAAAATTAAACATGAAGAAATTAAGCTGACCTCTATTTTTGCCCTCTCCCCGCAAACCAACATTTCTTTGAAGGACAAAAGGTAGTAATAAATTATGCTATTAGTAATTGATACAGGTCTAATTTAGTGTGCATTGTCTAAACACAGTTAATAACCTGTAAAGGTCAAAGGTAATAAGCTTCCGGGTGAATTTGTTGCAATTTACTCATAGCAAATACAGAACATTTCTGGTAGAAAAACCTTCACTGAAATATCAGCTCTGTTTAAAGAAACATTTTTGAAATAAAATGCCTGATTTGTAAGAGTAAAAAGTTTTTTTCAGACCACATCAGAAAGTCTTCATATTCACATATACCATAAAGTTTCTCAAATGCCATAGCTTTAAGAGTATGTTTATACATGCATGTCTTAGTATTTTTTGGTTTCCCGCACCTTTCTCCACATACAACTGATCACTGAAGAACACAAACCAAATGATTTTATTCTTCACCAATCATTTTTGTTTCTTCCTGGTAATAGAGATGTTGGATGCAAGGTGTCTAACAGAAGGAGTGTTATAGGGATTTAAATATTCAGAACTTAACTGACTATTCTTCTAAAAAAATTCTGCAAGTATCTCAAAAGAAGGAAAAAATTGTAAGGAAATCATAATAGAGCCAGGTAAACAGCAAGAGCGGGTACTGCAGTTGTCTTAATACTCTAAGCAACAAAGATCTCAACCAGTAGCAGTAATGACAGTTCCTGAAACTCAGCAGGGTTAACTGCAATGGCATTACTTTCCAATCAGCACAAGCACACCAGGTACAGCCTGTTTTTTTTGTTGAGCCGCCTGCTTTTTCTCCTACTAAAGTCTGGAATACAAGATTAATGTAACATAACTTGAAATACAAATCAATACAGATTCAGTGCCAAACTAGCAAAATCTCTGTCAAGTTACAGGCCTTAGTGGCATTTGCTCTGTTAATTCACCTGTGCCTTTGTGTTATTACTAATATTTGTATTCACACCATAGTTAATCCAGGCTGTTCCACAGCCATTGCTCCTAACCTCTTCCCTACCAAAATACAGAACTATTTAACATGAAATCAAGGGTGCTTTTCAATCAACCGCCTGGCTCATGTGAGAATTGCTAGCCAGTTCTGTCTGCAAGAAGATAAAATGCTTGTAGACCCTCACTGCCTGCACGTAATTTTTCTATCATTGCAAGGAGGTTGGACAACTTCTCACACAATTTATGGTGAGAAAAATCTGTGTGGCTCAGCCTTTTTTTTTTTTTCTTCCCCCAGAAGAATACCAAAACAAAAACCCTATGTAAGGCATTTGCATAAATCCCTGCCAGGCAGAGACACAAAACTGGTGACAAAGTGGTTGAAAAGGGTACAGCTTCACAGCACTTACCAATATAGAGACCCTGTTAACACTCCAATCTGGAAAACCATCATCACAGGAAAGACATATCCATGAAGGTATAAAAAAAACCCATAACTGTTAGCTGGAGTAACAAGGCAGAGGCTCCAGCTACCACATAAGCCAGAAAACTAACACTCTACAAGCTCATGTTTAAAGGCTCCTAAGGGACAACGCCAAAGCCAGATGCCTCATTTGTGTCTCTAGTTCTTGCTCTGCAATCAGTGAAGATTTATTTCTAGCTTATGTGGTCTATCATGCTAGCATAATAAAGCACAGCGACACTCACATGTCTGTGACTGAATTCACACACATCCACCTTAGCACCTGTTCACAGCAGTGCTGAGTAAGAAAGACCCTGAGGTGGGATCCAGAGCCTGTTTCAAATTTGTGAATTCATATTAATATATTTTGACCTTGTTGATTCACATTCTGAATTTTGTTTAAACATAAGAGATTAGACTGCGGAGCTAGATGGATGTATACAAAAGAGATAGGAAAATGTTAAGGCAAAATAGGTTTGTTTCAGAGGAAGAAACATGGGGTTTTGCTTGTAGCACAGATGCTGCTTAGCTGACATTAAATCTGCACTTTGTCTTCTGTTGCTTCTAAAATCCTCATTCATGCATCACCACTACTATGCTGGTATAGTATACTGGTTCTCTCTTCAGTAAACCTGAATGTCCGATGAGTCTCTAGGTAAACCGATGGCTCAGTAGTTCTAGCATTGCTAGTTAGGGGCAGCAAAAAGAAGAACTGCAAGATTCTTCCCTAAAACCGATCATCCCAGGTTGCACTCCCAGGGAGAAGAAAATGGACAGAAGTAAAAAAAATCCTATCAATTAGCTAAAACTTAAATTGTAAGCATCACCATAACTGCTACTAGCTTCACCACATTGTAACGCATTGTGAGAGAAGAATCAAGACAATTAGTATTATATTTTCTCCCATCCTGGGACAATGCTCTCCCAAGTTTTGATGCCTTGATCCCAACACCTTCAAAATATTTCAGTAGACTATGTGAATCCACACTGTAGATTTCACCATTCTGTAGGACAGAAAGCAGCAAATCTCCACAATCTCCATGTACGATCTAGAGACAGGAAATCATACACTTCGTAGCATGGTAATTCTGAGACCTGTGTCAAATGAGGATTTACAGTCAGCACAGCCCCAGCCAGAGCTCCACAGGAAAGCAGGTCTGATATTTGCACATCTGTTCCTGCATCTTCAGAAGTCACAAAGGTTAAATCATGTACCTACACTGTGAATGAGATTTTTCCCTTCCACAGTATAAAGGACCCTTAAACAAATTAAGCCAGCTGTTAAGATGATAACCTGTAGTGAAAGATCTATAACAGAACAGTAAGAAATCACAAAGAACAGCTATCATTTTCTCCTAGTCTCCTTTACCCTCTGCATAAAGGGCAGGGTTGGAAAAAGTAGCTTCACAACCCAGCACCAACCTTCCCTGGTGCTTCCTGGCCGTGATGGGACTAGGGACCTGGGACCCTCTGGGACTAGGAAGGTCTTGCAGAATTTAGGAAGATTTGAAGCTGCCCTTGGGTGCCCTTGACAGGGATAAAGGATAGCATTCAGGAATTTCAGTTCACAGCTTCTTGAACCATTCAGCTAAAAACAACAAAACAAGCCACAAGATAAAAAAAAAGGGCTCATGGAACTTCTCACGTTGACCTTAAAAAGAGAATTAGAGTTTCATAGTTCTGTATTTCCCTGTTCTAACATGCAGGGTAAAAGATGTCAAAAAGATAATTAATGGAAGATCACAAGATTTATAACATTTTAAACCAGAATATTTTAATGGCCCTATTAAGGAACTTAAAATCTGGGAAGCTGTCACAGCACTATCAACGCTACCAGGCTGCAACAAGGCATTTACCACCACATAGCAGGTTAACTTCAGTAAGTAGTTCCTGCGCCTTGCCCTGGCACAGCCACCATCAGTCTCACACAAGGTTTCAAAGGTTCATCTACTGTCCGTGCAGCTTCTTCATCCTCTTCAGGCCAGTCCACACAGATCCTTGCTTCTGCTATGTTCAGGTTCTTCCTTCTCCAGCCTCCTCTTCCAGCCAGGCTCCCCCCTCCCTCCTATGTTCAGGATTTCTACTCTCTGCTTCCTTCACCCCTTTGGGGTCTCTCTTCCCCCAGTGCTCCTCTTCCATACTCCTTAGAGCTATTTAACTACTTAGCAGGAACCAGCCACAGCTGCACATTAGCCACATCAGCCAGCCCAGCTCCCCTGAAGACAGCCCACAACTGTATATTATCAGTGTCAGTTAACCTGCCTTCATTCCTCTATAATTCCTCTACAATTCCCCCTTTTTTCTTCCCCCCCCCCCCTTTCTTTTTAACATTTTATGTTAAACGATCATCACAACCTTTTCAAAAACAAGCTTCTCATACGATCCAGACAACTTGTCCCTGAACTCATACACATATTCCTCTACTGCATTCTTTGTATCATTTATTTCTTTCTCCAGTTTATATTGCATAATCCTCTTGCCCTCTGTTTCAATATACATATTGAGGAAATCCTTTCCTAACTGCCAAACCAAGTTAGCTTCAATAGGTAGTTCCACATTCTTCACTTTTATCTTGGGCTTTTTAGCTTCTGGGGGCTGATCACCTTGCTTCTCATCTGCTTTCTTGACAGGAAGCCAGCCCTCCCCAGGCATGAACCCCACACTGTTTCAGCATCAGCAGTAAACTCTTTAGACACAAACAGCCTAAGGCAAACATTATAATTAGTTTTTAAGCAGAAGAGATTTTTATTATTCCAAGATGTAAAAGTGTAGTAGAAATACAAAGATCTTGTGTAGGGTGGGGGTTTTTTGTTGTTGTTTTGCAGGTTGGTTTTTTTTTTTTTTTTTTTAAATGCAGGATTAAAGAAAAACAATAATAATTTCCAGGAAGGGTTTGATGCATATTTCATTTGCTCTGATTTTACATTTCTGTAATGCCATAAGGCAAGGCTACAATCTGCAAACTGTTCTGCAAGGGTGGAATAACTTTACTAAAGACAGCAAACTGTAATTTACATCAGTGTAACTAAGAGCTAAGAATATCTGCTAGTTCTTAATGGCCCATCCAGATTATTCTAAATCATATTAAAATGACAAAATGAAATAATTCAAAATAAACCAGAGAATACTCCTGCCTCTCTCTGCACATTACAAGCACATATTCCATAAAATATATTTTATCAACATTGTGACCAGCTATAAAATGTTGTCGGTGCAGAATGTTTATGTACTGTAGCATAGTAAAATTGTCCCCTTGTTAACTCTAAATCAGCTTCTGAACAGGTATTGGTGCTTCTTCATCTGCAGCCTAGCTCAAAGGGGAATGTCATTCGTGATGTCTGGACCAGCATTTTTGCTATGAAGGATGTCACAGTTGAATTGTGACTTCCTAGGAAGGTAAAAAATTGCTGGATTTTCTATAAATAAATCAGACACAGATCGCAGTATTATTTACCTTTTGATTTTTAAAAAGCAGTTAAATTTTAAGTGAATGACTCAAGACCTGTAAACTTCAGTTTGATTAATATAGCATGTCATCTACATATTGCAGCCATATTAATTCATGCAGTTATCTGATCTGATCTCGTAAACAATATAGTGCCAGGACTTGTCAGCATCAGTGTGTCTTCACCAGATAGTCTGGGCAACTGTCAACCACATCCAAACATCTGAATTAGCTTAGGCCAAATGCAGGTGTTCCCCCAGTAAAGCATATCACATATGACTGTCTCTTATTTCCTAACTCGATATTTAGGTTACATCCCATACTGATCTGATGGGAAAAATAGATCATGAGGTTCTCCACCAGTCCAAAGTGAAAACTAAAATATTAGAAATAGATCAAGACTCCTTTACATAACAAAATATTCTTTGTAGTCTTGAACTGGTTTTCGGCAGCACTGCATATACTTTGGAATTCTCTATGTTTCTCATCAGGAAAAGTAAAATTCAGCAGCAAAGGAAGAAATTTTTGTAATATAGTTGCATAAAACCTGGTTTCACAAATTAAATAAAGTGCTCTGTAATGCCATATTAGCTGACAACAGATAAACTTCTACTGGCAGATCCAAATGCAGACACCTCAGTTTGCTCTGTATATTGAATCCTTCAAGCTTTTCATCAACTATTCTTTGGGAAAGAAAAAGTCAAGTTTTTAAATTGTATACAATTTGAACTAGGAATTCTGAACAAATACTTTGTCTTTTATAACTGTATCCAAACAGTAATGGGAGTCTTGATTCATAAAATTATTTAGATGCTCAGTTCCACTAGAATTCATGGAACTTAATTGCTGGATTCTTAGCATCATTTACAGCGTAGAAATCACATTTAAGTATCATATGATCACAGTTTAATATATGCATCACTTTCTTTACACAAAATAGTGTCCTCCACTGTATATAGTACCTGCTATTGAAGAAAATTGCAGTAGGGAAGAAGAGACCTAGCATGTTGCTTTTATGTTCAATTAAAAAATAATGATTTTTTTTGTATAATTTAAAAAAAACAAACAAACCAAAGCCAAGTAACTCCAAGTTTCACTTGAGAATGCAAAGGTTCACCTCAGGAGTTCAGCCTACAGTCATAAGGTGGCTGTTTAGTCAATAAGAATTATCTTTTGTTGATTTAGAACACAAAAAGTTTGTCTTTTTTTAGTCATCTAATGCTTTTCAGTACCAATTTCCATCCTTAATGGTTTTCCCTTTTCTCCCCCCACCCCTTTTTAATGAACACTATCTTGCTACTCCCTCTTCTTCAGGTCCCTAAGGTTAGAAGTTATTTTAAGCCATAAATTCTCAAGTATTTTTCTAGTGTTGTACAACACAGAAAGCTTCCTATTCCCTAACAGCCACAGAAAGTTCACTAAGAGAGAAAGTGTTATCCTATGTTAATAGTATAAACAACCAGACATCTTTGATTTAAAGTGAAAGTTAATATTTTAGAATTAATATCTTCCTCTTTGATGAAGCTTGCCATTGACAATATATAAATTTATTCCCGTGTCTTAAAACGCATTTCTGAATATTTTAAACCCAGTCTCACTAGGCACTGCCCACTCACTTAAGAGACCCTTCCTCAGCTAGGTTCCCAGGCAATTAGTGCTCATTTATCCCTTCCCTGGTTTCCTCTCAGAACTACCTTCAGAGACAAGGCAGCAGGATCTACACAGCCTTTAGCACAGTAAGGTACAGCCAAGGAGTCCTACCGCCTCGCTGAAAGGAGGGCTGACACGCCACTGACTTTTGTACAGTGAAAATGAAATGCTTCTATTAAATACTTAATGTCAATACACAAAATTACATTAAAAGGGACAAAAATTATGTTAATCCAAATTTTTGGAACTCCCTGTTGATTTTTAAGGACTTTACAATAATAGGATGGGGGGTTTTGTTTTATCAAAAAGTGTAGGAGTTAAAATATTCCATTTCAAATACAAAAAAATAAATTGCAGGCATACTTAAAATAATTAAAACATTGAAAAGGCAGAATCAGTGTCATCATCCTTCTCTCCCTTTCCCTACGCTTTTTTTATATACATATAAACAAACATGACATGAAACCATGCATGACACAGTTACACAAGACATTTATTTTTAATGTAGAGGACAAGTTTTGACCTAAAGCCACATGAATTAAAAGTAACTGGATAAGCAGGCTTAGAAAACCTAGTTTTTAACTGAAGCTAAACTAAGGGAAAGCTCTGGCTTACACAAGGTACTGAAGGTGATGAAAGGCTTTGAAAAGAGAGATACGTGGTCACTACTAGCTCTGTTACAGATCCAAGGCCCAGTTATTAGTACACGTACTGGTTTATAAAAGGTGAGCCTCCAAGCAGGGGCTGAAGAGAACTGAAAAAACTTAATGACAACAAAACACACACACAAAAGCCTAAACAAAAAACATTCAGGGTATAGATACCAACAACTTACTTCACAGCAACAACAATTACATTTTTTTCCACTTTCCTTCGACAGGCAGTGTGAACAGCTGCCTTTCTTAGCTGAACAAAGCTTTCTACTCTGCTTTAAACAATTTTCTTTTAATTTCTTTTTCAATCTCAGAAAGTATATCAGAAGGCACCACTTGAACACTGCTTACTAAACGAAGAGCAATAATTCCCCACCTCTTTAGTGGGGGACTACTGTTTCTGTGACCTGAGAACTTGTGCAGGACCACAGCGAGAAGCGCTCAGATTCCTCCTTCAGCACCAAGTCCCGCAGGAGCACTTCCCACCCACAGCCTCAGCCGCCCAGCTTGCAGCTGTTTTAAGGGACAAAGGTGCTAAAGCCCCACTTGTTCTCAAGAGGCAGAGGGAAAGCACGGCAGGTACACCACCAGGCTGTGGAGCGACTCCCACACCTTTTCTTCCTGTCCTAATTAAAATTTTATGTGACCTTTACACGGCAAACACCATCCACTACACCCAAGCAGGCAGAAATAATCAACTGGTACTTCAAGCCTTGATCTTCTCCCAACAGACTGAAGCTGAGTGCTCCCAGCTCTACACCAGTATTTTAACCAGCAGGATCACACGGAAAATAAGTATTATTGCCATTATTTTCTCTTCACTGTTTTAGTTCACTCAAGAAAAAGTTTGCATATTACCCTGCCTTTTCTAGTCACCTGGATTTTTCAGTGTTAATTATCCTTGTTTGGCCTTCTTCAGGAAATTCGCTGTAGAAGTCTCACACAGATCAACCCCAAAGCCCTTTCGGGTGACAGCCCCTTGAAAAAAATGCAAGCATAACACCAGCCAGCTCACCTTGTCACCACGTTAATTGTATCTCGTGTGACGTAGCACAAGATGAGCATTGTATGGTTATACTAATTGATGGATGGTTATTATGATTTTTTTAAAAAAAAAAAATTCTTCCTCTGGCCACACAGATTTATCTTGTTCTCTTCTGAAACTGATGAGAGAGCTTGTCGTACCTTTTTTTATTTGGGCAAGGCAATCATTTGACTTAAGTGGCCATTCAAGGTTCGTATGCATATAGAGGTAGGTAATTAGACTAGTGTTTACTTTCTAGCTTGAACATAGTTTATTTATTAATAATTTTGATAACAAGAAGAATTACATAGGGAGAACAAGCAGCTGGGTGTTGGTGAAAATGCTCAAGTACCTCTAATGTTAGCAGACTGAAAGCAATTACATTGTCAAGGTCTCACACTTGTGCTGGAAAAAACACTTTGTTTCTTATTTTCATTTGGAAAAGTCTCATCTGTCACATTTTCTCTTTCTTTTCTTACAAGTACTCATAAACTGTGAGCTGCAATACAGCTTAGACTGCAGCACTCGCACTACACATCTGTGACCTTTTCAGTCGCACAATTAGACTGATGAATTAATCCAGAGGAAAATATTGCGAAGTAAAGCATTAAGGCAGGCATATGAGATGGTAAAAGTAATTCCCATATATACTGTTACATCTGTAAATTCAGTGATTGAATTTGATTTTAGGATTCTTCAGACTTGTAAAATGCTGAGTTATAAAACCAACTTATGCCAACAAACACACAGATAACCATCGCCTGGTTTGGTGGTTTTGCTTAAAACCAGTTACCTGTAGCGCCAGTCCAGTACCAAAGTGCTGTACACTCATTCTAGATCAGAATCAAACATCCAGACACAAGCTGACCTAAATCCACAGCCAGCAACAAAGCTATAATGTTTCAGCAGTAACCAAGTCACGAATAATATGTTAAGGCAGAATTTAAGATAGCTTAATTAATAAACTAAATTTGCACCAAGGAATGAGAATTGGCACATAATTTGAGGCCCTGGAAAGGTCTGATCGCTTACTTTAAGCCTTTGCTCTATTTCAACAGCATATTCAGAAAGAGTGCTAGCAATTTGCTATGCAAAGCAAAATATTTAGCTCTCTAAAGATTTCTGATGAGGTATAGCATAAGTCTGTTGCATTTATTTAACTAGCACATTTTCAGGGATGCTGAGCTTATGAGCTCCATGATTAACAACAACACACATGCAAAATGCAAAGGAAGGAAATTAACTGCACTGTCCCTGAAGAATTGCTGCCTTTACCAGACAATTAAGAAGTTCTGCATTTTTTCTTATGATTAGCTGTATACAAAAATATGATGTTTATTATAGTATTTTTCCATCAAGACTTCTGCAATAGATAATAGAAGATAGAAAAGCACAGAGCAGAAAAGTGCAAGGAAATGATGGTATCTACAATGCAAGAGCACAGTGACGTGCCTTGTGTATTCCAAAAAGAACGTTAAAAACTATATTATTTTGATAGCTACTTTTAACTTCTCCACCTAGAACTCTAAGCAAGCATTGTATTTCAGATACACATCCCTTCTTCACATATCTCGTACGGTAAACTTACTGGCCAATAAGAGATCTGACTGCATTTATTAAAGTTTTTAAAAACATAATTTCTAACAAGGATGTTTGAATTATTTCCCCACTCATTCTGCATAAATCTATAATCTGAATGAATTTAGTATACTGAAGACACAGCTTGTAGATTCTCCTATAATTAAGCCTGACACATCCTCTATTTTATTAGATATTTTCATACACATTTGGCTGTTTTGGAGACTTAAACTAATTACATAGTTCTGCTAAAAAAAATAAAAAATCCTGTATTTGAAAACCTTCAAACCACACACACAACTGTGAGACTTCATATCTTAGGAGACAGCAAATATTTGCTCTGCACTGGACATGCATTTGCCTGTGGCGTGCCAGGTTTGCTTTCTAGCAATAGTTTGAGGATGATGGCTCCCCTCTGGTGTTCTGCATGAAGAGGAAAGGCCCTCTTCTCCAGAGTCACAGCAAAGGAAGAAGCTGCTCAGTGAAAGACTACGATGTGCGCCAAAACTAGGAACTACAGAAAAAGTAGTCTTGGAGTGATACAGGAAAATTAAGAAACCTGGAGCCTAGAACTTGGACGGTAAGGCATATGGCCTGGACTGGGGTTTGAAGGATGTCAAAAGAACAAGATTAACCCATGTCATTGGAATCAGACAGAAAGGCTCGTGCCTGAAAGAGGAGGCAGAAATACCTCTCATTGCACCACACTCCCTGCATGCCAGCCTGGCTCACAGCCCTCTCTTACTTTCTCCACAGGGATTTCCTGAGAATCCAGAATTTGCTTAACCCAAACTTTCCAGAAATTAAACTTCTCACATATCTTATAAATCATGTGAAAACTAAAGGAAAGAGTTGACTGGGAGAAGTGACGCAAATGCAAAAGAGGTCAATGAACCAAACTTGGAACATAAAATACTGTATGAAAGACTACTGTTTGAACAGTATACATTGTATAACATTCTATGAAATGCTTTGATCCTTGCATTTTTCCTGTTCCAAAGAACATCCTTCACTTTCAGATTTCAGTAATTCAGGCTGTTAATGGTTAGCTCTTTTCAATAAACTATTGCTGCATAATGCAGCTCACACCGTACAATAGGAAACAAGCCATTGTTACCGTTATTGAATAGTTTCTTGCTTCAGGGAAGACACTTCAAATTCTCAGTTTTCAAGCATTACTTAAATTGGTGACAAAAAGACATCTTAATTGTACCCGCACTGAACATAAGATTTTAGAATCTCTAAATGTAAGGATCTGTGTAGCTGGAGGTATGCATTATTTAACCACAACAATAGCTCTCATTAAAACCTAACTCAATTTTTCAGCTTTCTCAAAACATCTGCTTCTCATGCTATCTGTTTTTGTAATGATAATAAACCAAATTTCTCTAGCAATGCTCCTTTAGTTGCAAAACCTACAAGTTTGTAGGATTTATTCATATCTTTGATAAATCAAGCTTTATTGAAACAGAAATATTTTTTTTTTTCATATATATTGCTTTAAAAGTTAATGCCACACACTTGGCTGGTACCGTAATGCTATCATTTGAAATAAAACTCTGGCACGCATGTTATTACAAAGGTTTAAAAAAACCCCCAATTTCTTTCCCCTAGTTTAAGATATACAGTTAAATTAATATATGACAAGTCACAAGTGTATGTATACTAAGGATGCATAGGATATAGGTGTCAAGGTACTAAAAGATTTGCAGCAGTTTTTAAATACTTGATGGCAAAACTATTTGAAAGGTGTTTAATACCTTGGAAAGTGACAATATAAGCTGTTATTATAGTTTTTGGTACCAATTCTTCAGATCAGCAGGTTTGTCAGCTTGCCAAAAAATTAAAAGACAAACTATAGTGTTGGTCTTGCTAGTAACAACAATTGTTATGTGTCCAACATAGAACATTCCAAAAGATACAGCCAGGCCTGCTTTTTTTTCCCCAAAAAAACATTTACGACAGCCAAATTTTTGTCTGCCTGACTTTATTGTGTACAATCTCAACAGGCTTTGGAAAGCCTACCAGCATGGCCTGGCTGGCCAGAATAGGAACATAAACTAAATTAATCACAAATATTTGAAACCGTGAGACAAAGAGTCACTTATTGTGTTATTTCATACCAACAGATACTACACAGAAGCCAGTACAAAAGACATATGTCTTCAATCTAGACAAGATCACTATAAAATATAAATACTTTCTTCAAACATTTATTTTGAATTTTTATTCTGATCTGCAGTAGAGTAATAGACAACAAATACCCAAGATCAAAATAGCCATTGTTGTTCTTTAAATTTTATTGGCAACAGTCAAAAAAATTATTTATGTAAATATTTAAGTAATATGTAATATTTATGTAAATGTTTAAGCCATTACTATTTTCCTCTTGTCTGTTAAATTAGCAGTTTGGATATTACCATTAGATGGACATTCTGAACACTCACTGGCACAAAAAATGGCATGATTTTACAAGTCATTATCACCAGAGAAGAGCTGAAAAAGCTGGTCTTAAACATGTATTTGAGAATGATCCTTCAAGGATACTTTTCACTGGGAAATGTTATTTCCATGTGAAGATTTAAAAGCGTGGTTATACGAAATCACAATAAAAAACAGAAGTTGGTACCACTCAACAGTTTGTTCACTGCCACAATTCCATCTTAAAGTCTGACTCAGGTGACAGTCTGCTAGTTACTACAGGATGCACTTGGGTTTGCAGCTTTATCACCAGTTTCAAGCTCAACAGTGAAATTCTGCAGGGCCATCTCAAAGTCAAATGATAGTTCAACATGGAACAAAATGCATAGGGTTTCACACTTCTTAAATTATACTTCATTTTTCAGCAGAGACTAACTTTTACTCAACATACGGTATGTGCCTGCAATGACTTGGGGCCTCAGAACACAAGTATATTAAATATCCCCGGAAGGCAGCTTTTACCTGTCAATTCTAGATAATGTTCTATCGCTTTTTCCTAAGAATAAAAACCTAAATGCAGCACTTGTGCTAGGGAACTGATGGGATAAGTGTGTTAAATGTTGATTCTCAACCACAGAGTTCCTATTAATATTACATGTCCCCGGTTTCAATCAAGGTAACATTAAAAACCACCCAGATGACATTTTGCCAGGAAAGAAAAAAGACAAACCCAAACAGAAAAAAACCTAGCAACTCAAAACTATAATAATTTTTTATTTTATAGATCTGCTGTGCTACCTTTGCAATGCTGAACAACAACTACTGTGAAAACAGGTGCATGCATTCTTTTGGGAAAAGACAGTAAAAAACAAGTTGGAAGACTAAACAAAGGTGAGAGTAAATATGACCATTGAAAAAAATTTCATTGACTCAGAATTTCTCCATTTAGGACACAGGATTGTCATTTCAGGCAATTCTGACAAGGTGGGTGAAGACACCCTCATCTTTCCTCCATGAATAGCTAGAATGCTATACCACTTCTCTGGCTGTGGATAGGGCTCTTTCAAGAAAAAAAAGACAAGATATCCTAATGTTCACATGTTGAGGTCACCATCACAAGTACATGCCAGTTCACCAGCTAACCCAAATCTTTCATTCCAGTGCTTACAACTGCATTTACACTTTGTTTCCATGAGTACGTATAACCTCACATCACCATCATTTTTTCATCCACTGTTCCAGACCTTCATCACCAATCAATCAATATCCTTCTAAAACTGCCATATTTTTTTTTTCTTTTTTTGCTGTCAACAGAAGATGAAAGATCTCAGATACTGCATATATGAAGGGCAAATAAATGGGGTGATGGTAAAGTGTTCAGTCACACAGATGAAACAGCTGAAAGATTTCAGAAGAATGATTGATTCCAAAAGCCATTTCCCCAACTCGTCTACCCTTCTCCTGCTTTTGCATCCCTCAAGCTACATCCTATCCCTAAGTATTTAAATTTGTTCCTATGCGTATCTTAAGCCCTTATACACATTTCCATCTTTTACAATAATTCTTAAATATTTCTATAAATAATTTTCTTAAATAGATGCTGGGTTGTTTGGGTTTTTTTTTAATCCACCACAGTTCTCACCATCACATGTTTCAGGAAGTTGCCTTTGAAGTTAGCAGGATGTGGTTTTACTTACCAAAAGTTTAAAACTTCAAGGTAAACACTGTAATATGGTTTTTTTTTAGGGGAATTGCTGCCTACTCCCCAATCTGTACTGTGCTGATAACCTAAACCATCAAATTCCCTATGGCAACAATAGGCCTTTAAAATTGGAGTTAAGTTAATCAATTAATAGTGAGTTGTTTCTGCTGGGGAAACATGATATAGGTATTTCCTTTTTATCATGAGCTTGTAACACAAACCCAGAACTTTGCATTTTTATAAAAGATTTCACTAGTTACACAAAATACTACACCTTACTAATGTCATTAAGTTGTGCTTTATTATATTTTTTTTTAAAATGCAAACCACACACTAAGTGTTTGGGGATTCCTACAAAACAAAGCAAAGGATTTACTGGGCATTCCTTCCATGTAGCTTTTGCTGATTTCATCCCTTCTTATAAAACACATCTCTCCAGGTGCTGGAGAACAGCTTACTAACCATTCAGCAAAGACTCCAATTTTCCTTATATGACCCCTGCAAAGATCATTCCCTTCACTCCCGATAGATATATACCAGCAGCAGCTTCTCCCCCATACTGTGTATTGTGCTACATTTTTCTCTTAACTTTGCTAAATTCACACAGAACCAGAAATCGTGTTTAAATGCAGAATGAAACTTATAGCAGTTTCAGTGGAAGAATAAGCCCTCTGGTTCCCTCCTTTCATCCTAACAGTCATTTGCTACAACTATTTTTCAGTTGTTCCCTCTTTGCATCTGTCAGCTCTTTTTTTGTCGTGGTGGGAAACCTGGTGTCCAACGTGTCTAGAAGTTTCTTGGATTACTGTCAGAATAATGCAGCACCCAGTTTGGCAAGAAATTCTCACTTGGCTCTTTGGAGAGGTTCAGACTCTTGCTAAGTACCTCAGCTCTCTTTTTCTACCAGATCACAAAAGCTCATATCATAAGAAGTTTGGATCAAGACAGAACACAGCTAAGAAATATTTAGCTGGATTTAAAATTGCAATCCAGATCAGAAACTTCAAAACACTCATGCAATGGAACAAAAAAACCTCCTGTCACCTACATCGCACCTGTACAGCCTACATGAACTGATTCTGACTGTGGAAAAGGAGAAGCATGAGGAGACATACATGATAGGAAATGCATCCACACGGCTATTGTCATACTACAGTGCCCCGGGACTTAATCTTCAATGACCACAAACCAGCAGACAGACTCATGTCTACACTGGATGGAAATTTCCTGTCAGTATCTTTCAGGGAAAAACTTGAATTTTGCTGAAAGCAAAATGTATGAAAGCATTTAATAAAAGAGCTTGAAATATAAAGCTGATTGAGCTTCTTCAAATGAAAGTAATTTAACCACACTTCCATTTCTTTCTTTCTTTTTTTTTTTTCAACAGCATTTGAAACTGACTGCACATCTTTTAATCCTCACAAATTGAGCCCATCAATTCCTTCATCCCTGCTTTTGATTGGTAAATAAGGTTCCATCTGGACTATAGAAGTAGATGAGGAGGGCACAGTAGGAGTGAATGCTTCCAGCACTCAATTGCCTTGAAACGTGCTCTACTCTCTGAACACTCCAGACCCAAGCAGATAAGAAACCAGCTGAGGTAATACTCATATTATTTCCTTCTACTATGCTTTCCATTTCCATCCTGGGCCTCATCCCTAAGTCACAAATTAATTCTATTTCTTTTATTTTTCATTTTATAGCCAAACCCGCTATTTGGATTTAAATATTCAACCTTCCTAAAGTGTCTTGGTAAACATCATATATGTCATATAGCAATACTAAACTTTAAGGGTCCATACAATCTGCTCATTAGGTGTATTACCAGATTAACAAACCTATGGCAAAAAGAAACCACTCTCTGCACTATGCTGGTTAAAGACACAAAGGTTTTCATTTCCATAACTTTTTGGCCTACTTCTCTGCCTGGGGATAGGGTTCTTTCAAGAAGAAAACAAGACATCCTAACGTTCACATGTAGAGGTCACCATCACAAGTACATCCCAGTTCACAAGCTAACCCTGAGCTTTCATTTCAGTGCTTACAACTGCACTTACTCTTGAGGCTAAATCCATGCAGCCTAAAATATAGAAATATTGTAGTCACATTGAGCAGAGGGGCAGAAATAATAAGATTCATTCACAGATTCAAGGGACAAGAGTTAAATATATGTACTGCCTGGTCAGTGATGAACAGAAGACACGCAGTGAGTTTCTAGTTTTGGACTGAGACTGAAAAAAGAATATTTCTAAGAGGAGCTTTCTGCTTGGCCTCACTCCTCCCACCAGGATCAACCAGCCATCTCACAAAGGAAAGCAAAAAGAAATAGAATAAGTGAACAATTTGTGTTATTACTATGTTACGTCATTACCTAGTCATTATCTCAAATTCATATCTCCTTTTGCCAGTAAAATCCCTGTTAGAATAACTGAACCGAAATGTAATCTCTTGAGTTTTCAGAAAACTGAGGTATCACACACCCTGTGTCTAAACCAGAGGAACCAGATTCAAAAGTGCAGCCAGCATAAGGAACCACACAGCAGCTGCTCCCGAACCAGAGGCATCCCCAAGGGAGTCAGTATGGGGAGAGCAGAGCTGAGACAGAGGCATCAAGTAGGTTGGTACTGCCTGCTTCCCTGCCTCAAGGTCTCCAGCTCCAAATGGATTTCATAACTTCAGGACTTCCTAATCTTTTGACACTTTCTCTATCTTGTGTGCTGATGCCAGTGAACACACTCCTAAAACTCGGCTGATTTGCAAGGTGAATAAAATTGCAAATATCACATTTAAAGCCATCAATGTCTCTTGATTTTTAAACTGTTTATTTAAATGAAAAACACTAAATCACTTTGAATTTAAGCCAACACTTGTTTTCTGGCCCCATACATAGAAGTCTGACGTTTTCTCCAGCAGCAGTCACAAAAATCCTCAGGATTCTCTATGCAGAGTTACCAGAGAACTGGCTTTACCCGTGCAAGCATGAAACCTGCCACTACCCTGTCAAAAAGGGCCATCAGGGGACCAAGAACAGCCCCTCCCCAAGGGAGACGCTGTCCTCTTCTAGCCACTGCTGCCAGTAACATGCACCGATGTCTTCAGCAGCATCCCTAGCCAGTGCTGGGAAACGTTCAGGCATTCTGCCACCCCAAATGCTCTTCCAAGAATTCTTTGGGAGAGCAAGGAAAAGCCCATTGTCCAAACTTCACACAGTAAAAGGCTGCAAAATTAAGACTGTACAAACCTGTATGAAGGCTGCCTAGAGATTAATGAATAGTAGTTTTCTCATGCAAACCATTAAGTTAAAATTAAGGACTGTGTTACTTTTTTCCATTTACTGGAAGGTTGGATAGATGGTATGTTATGTTTGCACCAAATTTTAATCAGCTGTTTAAAACTGTTGTTTGGAGGTTTGGTTTTTTTAACAAAAAAGCTTAAATAAACCAGTACTTAAGCTAAAAACAGGATACAAGTGGATTTGCAGTCTTTCGCATTCAAGTGAAGAAAATTATTTTGTAGAGCAAGTATTGAGATCAATTAAAATCCTTTACTTCAGATATAATTAACAAGCCTCACAAGCATAAATTGATTTAATTTCCTGTATCAAACCAAATGTTGTTTTCTGTCAGTAAAGGACTATTATCTTACAGGACTGCACATTAATAATTCTGCATTGCTGCACAGTTAAACAGATGGGACACGATGAAAACTTTTAATGAAAACATCATTAACTTACATCCAACATGTAGAATCTTTAAAGGAATAGTATTTTCTTTAATGGTGGGGGGTTTTTAGTGCACAATTTCCTAATTAGAGTTAAATAGTTACATTTCCAAAATAAATCAGTCCTCACACTGGGTGAAAAGCATGCAAAAGCACCTAACAGAGTTGTATAAAATGAAAAACAAACAAAAATGAAAAACAAACAAAAATGAAAAACAAACAAAAATGAAAAACAAACAAAAATGAAAAACAAACAAAAATGAAAAACAAACAAAAATGAAAAACAAACAAAAATGAAAAACAAACAAAAATGAAAAACAAACAAAAATAAGACCTACCTCTTCAAGAAATAACTACAAAACAACTTTATAAGAGCAGTTCATGCTTACTAATATTTACACCTGTATCTGACTTAACTTTAACTTAACTTTAGTTAGTCTGGCAAGTGATATGAACATGGTAGGGTTTCTCTCTCTAGCATGGGAGAGTAGAAAATTAGCATTTAAACCTCACACAATAAGATGATTCAGATCTAAGTCACTTACTACACTGCAGTGCAGAACAAGGCTATAAAACCAAAGTTACTGCAGCTCAGTTACTGTTAGGGAGATGAACCTTTTTTCTTCTCTGCTGCCTCCTTTTTTCTTTTTCCCCCTCCCACTTTAAGATTTCAAAGGCAAGAAATAAAATAGGGGAGTCATTGCTCAAGTTCAATAAGGCTAAAAAAATGGTCTGAAAGAAGTCATTTATCATCTGATCCTAGGTATACAGAAGTCAATTTATTGACCATAAATATTTTCACTTAATAGTGTCCCAAATCAGCAGCAGCACTACTGGCCTCTAATTATTTTGTATTTTTAAACTCTCACTTAGGAAAATTTAAGAGACCTGCCAAAATAAGTAGCAAATAAGAACAATTCTACAACACATGACAAAAATATGTCTATATTAGCAATCCAGTTGTAAAAAAAGCCCCTCCCTTTACTTTTATGCATGACATTCACTTCAATGACACATTGTGAATGTAGAAATGCTTTTCCCTCATGTTTTGTAATTTCTAGCAAGCATGTTTTATTCTTGTTCAGCATATTCATACAAACAATGAATTGCCTGGTGTTACTTCCAGTGTGCCTGTGCACATGGCAGAACTGCACTGCTATACATTTAATCTATGTGTTTCAGACACTAGGGTTTTGATGCTGCAAGGTGCTAAACAGACTGACTGTGAGCCAAGGACATGCACAACTTTAAATCGTGCATAGTCGTAGTCAAGATTAATGGAATTTCCTGGGTAAACAGTTACATCCACATTCTGATGCCTTGCTGGCTAGACAGCACACATTATTAAGTACATTGTAAGAGCAAGTCCACAAAGCATGGAATCTTGTTTATGCAAAAAGAATGAAAATATCACAATAGGTATCCTATTTCTCCCTGGGCGGCTAACAGAGATACTGGTAGCAAAAATATTCATATCTTTCTCCATTACCTAGGATGTTTCCATTCTGCATCCAGTTCATAAAATGTAACAAGAAAAAAAAATCTTTAATGAAAACAATTTGCATTTCCACCAGACCAAACAGCAGCCTATTTGTTCATGTCTCCACAACAGCTAACATAGGAAAGGGCAAGCCTTACAACTCAAATGGAAATTAAGTCAAAAAAAGTTATTTGGAACATAGAGAAAAGGGGTAAAGAAGAGAGAAGGAGACATGCTGAAAATGCCAGCCAATATCACACAACACCCTCTTTAAACAAACTCCACATTGAATTCAAGAGTGCCTATCTTCCATCAGGTTCTTGACATGTGCCACAACTCAAAAGTTTTATTTATTGCATTATGAGAATTTTGTGCCTTAAGAAACTACAGAAATATATCAGAAATGTGTTTTCAGTTAATTAAAAAGTATTTTCAATACAAAATCCATAATGTATTTCCTTTTCGATTTTGCTATATAACATAACAATGCATTCATAGGCATCTTGCAACACGCTCCCAGAACTTCCTAATTACTACTCTAGAAATCAACCTCAGAGCTTCTAATGTCTCATCTCAAAATGAAGTTTGGGTTCTTTGCTCTGAAGGCTATGATAGTCTGTGCTTCTAAGAAAAAACCTGTAGAGAATGTGTTGACGTAGTCTTCTGGATAAATTTTTCCTCTTCTAACAATATTACCCATGGCTGTTTTCCCGACAGGGTCCAGAAACAACCAACAACTCCCTTTACAGGATTCCATCATAACCCAACCTCAGAAGGAGGCTGCCAAAAATTGAGTTGTTTGTTTCTAGTATCTCCCAGATGAAACACACTTTTGTTAAATCATTGCACGTGAAATTAGACAGCTTGTTAGTGAAACCTAATCATTCATTAGCATTTTAAATTACAGAAAAGGGACAGAATACTTCAGTCTCTGACTACTTGAATATTAACAACTAATGCTTTTTGTTTATATGTAAATATATAAAGTCTGTTTCAGAAGCTAGCTAAAGAACACTGGGTAAAACATTTTGCTTTTTCAAGAGTTCTTAGAGCTCACAATATTACTCTTTTCTTTGTTTTTTATTATTCTTTCCCCTCACTTTCTTGATTATTTTCAACATCACATCTATCTTTTTTGCATGAGAGGAAAAATTACAGCTCTGCTCATGGCAAGACCTTTTTTCTTCCCTTTGACACAGCTCTTGGTATTCGCTATGAATTAATATGCTTTTTCCAATATACTTATTCAAAACTGGGAGATTTGGATAGCTGAATTTGTATTAGAGAGACCCTTACATTAGCTCAATATTACACTACAAATCCATATACAAAGGAATAAGGAGAGAACAGAATTATGGATGATGGTACCAATCGCTTATCAATAAAGTATTATGACCTCTTGTCCTGATCTTATAGAAGGAAGTGAAATTCAGACAACCAAGACTAAACTGAATGTAATACTAGACTCTCACCTAGTTAAATGAAGAACCACAGCACATAAAGCAAGTGGTTAAGCATCCTTCTAGAGAAGCAAAGGAAGAAAACCTAATAACCAGACTGTTCTCTGTGAAACCATCATGCAGACTTTGGAAAAAGCTGAAATCATAGAAAGATCCCAAAAGACCTTCCCAGATCATCTAAATCACAGGTTTGTTTCAGTGACTTTGGCATCTGACATCTGTGGGCAAGCTATGCGCTTATTTTATATTATTCTTTACTTCATACTGCTCACTGAGGAAGGGAAAAGGCTGTCAGCATCACAGTCACACGTGGCTCTAGCTGGTGGGGTACAGGCCAATATTCTGTCATTGAGTTAATTACATGCTATTTTTGCTACTTTTACTGTGGGAGAGGGCAACATAAAAGAG